>NW_024425563.1:51017184-51032935 GCF_017311325.1 Ursus maritimus | reverse complement strand
AGTGGAGACCGTAGCGCATTGCACTACGACGCAGGGCAAAGCAAGAGCAGGGCGGTCAAACACCACGCCTTGGGCTCCCACAAAATCTAATTCCAAATCAGCCCTTCCGGGTCACCGCCGGGCCCACAGGCCTTCAGACTCCGCCCACCTCCGGGCTCCGGTCCCGCCCACGCCCCTTACGTCAATTTTCTAGGCCTTGGCGCATTGGCCTGGCCAATGGAAAGCCGACCTGCTCGGGCTCCATTAAGCGCCCCCCCCTCCCCGCGCCCCGCCGTGAGTCGTCGCTTAGCTATGCCGGTGAGCTCTGGAGGCAGTGTGGCGCGGCGCCTCGGGTTGCTGCTGTGGCGCAGGGCCTTTCCCCCGGGCGCCGGGCCTTCGGCGGGCGCGGGGCCGCGGCTTGGGCTCCTGGCCGCGGGGCGGCTTACGGCGGGACCCGCGCTGGGCCGGGCCTGCCTGAGCCCCGACCGCGCGCGCGGCCTGCACGGCGGACCGGGCCTGGAGGAGCGGGCGGAGGGGGCAGCCGGCCAGGGGCGCCCGAAGTCAGGCACAGCAGGTACGGGTCTGGAGGAGGGTGGCGGTGGCCCTTCCGGGCAGCCGGGAGCCGGGTCTCTGCCGAGAAGCCTCTGAGTTCCCGTTCATGCATTTCTCTTGGAGTCACAAAGCTCCTACAGCTCCAGAGCTGGAAGGGAGCTCAAAGATGTTGGCACCACCTTGGCGTTTAACAGGCCAGGAGATAAACTGACGTCTCCAAAACCGCAGACGTCCGCATGGCCGCACCGGACGCTTGGCCTCACAACCTCACTGGCCTCAGCTCCCTTCACACTCTTGCTAGAGTCCTGGGAAGTGGACTTGCCGAAAGTGTTAGGGCGTGAGGGTCCTGAGGAGGGGCTGGGGTCTGAGAGGTGCGTAAGAGGCGCTAACAGGAGACGGGGCCAATTGAAGGTCCGCTAATTATTGCAACCTTTTAGAAATCTGAGAGGTTGTAAACAGGTCTCATCTGTGAAAGGTTGGGGTGTGAGAGGGAGAGGTCTTTGTAGACTTAGCCACCGGGTTCTTGGGAATCAGCTTTAGAATGTAAGAGAGCTATAAATTTACAGGTTCTAATACTCCAAGGGAAAGAACAGAATATGCAGATCTCTACAGAAAAAAGAAAGTTAAATGTTCACAAATAGCAGTTGCTACATAACCCAAATGGCTTTGTAAGAAAACCTTGAGGATTCAAAATGAGTATCACTGTTGAGGTTTTAGATCTCGTTAGCTGGCTTGCGGCCCACGCATTTTTCTGCTAGGCCTAATTTTCTTCATCTCTCAAGTGTTAAGATTGTGGACCAGATACTACCTAAGAGCCTTTTCAGCTCACAGTGGTAGTTCTGTGTATGTTCGAGGTGTGTTGCTCATTTCCTCAAGTATTAGGGAACAGAAAGCCATTTGCTGTGGATGTATGGTTTTACTCGCCTGTGGTAATAGTGAAGCGTGTATGGTGGCTCTGTGTAAGGTGAACGTTCTCTCTTCCCATAAAAGTTGAGCGGTGCTGTATGAAACCATTGCCTAGGTTTAGCTTCCAGGAGGCCTGGACGCTGCTGTTTTTCAAAACATTTTAGATCTAAACACTGTCATGGAGGAGCAGTTTCACCGTTACATGCATACAGAATCTTCTACTTGGCCACCTGATACAAGTGAATCTTTGTGCATTTCAGATTATACTGGTCCCAAGTTTGACATCGATATGCTGGTTTCACTTCTGAGACAAGAAAATGCAAGAGACATTTGTGTGATCAAGGTTCCTCCAGAATTGAAATATACAGACTACTTTGTGATTGGTAGTGGAACTTCTACCCGGCACTTGCATGCGATGGCCTACTACATTGTGAAAATGGTAGGATGCTTTCTTTTCTCTTTGGAATCATTAACTTAATGGAAGAGTGTCAGTGCATCATGCTGAGGACCAGCACTTAAAAAGTATATCCATCATGAGATGATGTAAGAAGCCCAGATTTTCAATATTTGCATGAGTGTTTGATGTTTGTTGATAGTGAAAATTATGGGAGCAAATGAGTTAGAATATTTCTGATTATTGTCTCTTGTGCTCATTGAATGAATGAATGAATAAAAAATATAAATAAAAATATTAAAGTAAATAATTTGGGGCAGGCTAGAAGACAGTATAACCCAGAGGAATTTCTAGAGCAGCCCTGTTCACTGTGGTAGCCAATAGCCATATGTGACTAATTATAAATTAATTCAGTTCTTCAGTTGTACTAGCCGTATTTCAGGTTCTCAGTGGCCACATGTGGCTAATGGGTACCATATTGTACAGCACAACTATAAAACATTTCCATAATTGCAGAAAGTTCTGTTGGGGGGCGCCTGGGTGGCTCAGTCGTTAAGCATCTGCCTTCGGCTCAGGGCGTGATCCCCGAGTCCTGGGATCCAGCCCTGCATCGGAGCCTGCTTTTTCCTCTCCCACTCCCCTGCTTGTGTTCTCTCTCACGCTGGCTGTCTTTCTCTCTGTCAAATAAATAAATAAATAAAATCTTAAAAAAAAAAAAGAAAAGGTTCTGTTGGACCATGTTGGCCTGTAGTTTAATTCAAATGTTTGAATGTGTCCAGTGTTTCCAAGCACTGTGCTGGGTATTGGAAAGATGAAAAAGATCTAGTCCTCACCTTCCTTTGAGTTCATAAGTCTAGTTGAGGAAAGGGAAGGCAGTTCATTTTCTAATTACACTGAATAGGAATCAGAGTGAGGAATATATTTGGAGGCCTTTAGCTGATTCTGATAACACTCTATAGGAGAGCATAACTTCTCTCAGCTTGTTGAAAATTGCTCATAAAAGGGACGGTTAAGACCAAAACAAAGTTAAGTTTGCCTAGAGAAGGGTGGTAAAAGAAGAAGGGGACTGAAAACAGAACCCTGGTGCACTATGGCAAAGCAAAGGAAGATTCCAAAAAAGAAGTAGTTGGAAAGAGAACCAAGAGGGCATAGAGAAGAGTTATAAGACAGGGTCCTAGGATCTCTGTTAGATGTTCTAGTGGGACAGAGTAAGGTGAAGACTTAGAAGTGATCATTGAGAGGTTTTACACTTTAACCATTTTACCTTTTATCTTTAAGTGTGCAGTTAAGTGGCTTTAGTTACATTCACATCATTGTACAGTCATTTACCACCGTCCCTCTCCAGAATGTTTTCCATCTTGCAAAACAAGAAACTCTGTACACATTAAGCAGTAATTTCCCATTCTCCCTCCCTACTCTGGCAACCACCATTCTGCTTTCTGTCTCTCTGAAGTCGACCACTCTAAGTATCTCATGTGAGTGGATTCATACCCTATTTGTCCATTTATGACTGGCTTATTTCACTTAACATGTTTTCAGGGTTCATCCATGTTGTGGCTTGTATTGGAATTTCATCTTTTTAAGGCTGAGTGTAATATGTATAGATCACATTTTATCTATTCATCCATTGAATTTCATTTGGGTTGCTTCCACCTTTTGGAGATTGTGAATATTGCTGCTATAAACATGAGTGTAGAAATGTCTGTTCATGTCCCTGCGAGTGGAATTGCTGGGTCATGGTAATTCTTTTAATTTTTTGAGGAACCACCATGCTCTTTTCCTTAGTGGCCGCACCACTTTACATTCCCACCACCAGTTCACAAGGGTTCCAGTTTCTCTGTATCTTTGCCAACACTTCTTATTTTCTGGGGTTTTGATCATAGAAATCCTAATGGGTGTGAAGTGGCATCTCATTGTGTGTTGCTTAGCACTTCCCTAACGATTAGTGATGTTGATCACCCTCTTAACGTATTACTGGCCATTTGTATGTCTTTGGAGAAAAGCCTTAATGAAGTCTTTGTCTGTGTTATAATCAGGTTGGTTTATTTTGTTGTGAAGATGTAGGAGTTCTGTATATATTCTGGATATTAGTCCCAAAACAAATACGTGATTTGCAAATATTTTCTTTCATTCTTTAAATTGTCTCACTGTTGATAGTGTCCTTTGATGCACAAAAGCTTTTAATTTTGATAAAGTCCAGTTTATCTATTGTGCCTGTGCCTTTAGTGTCATATCCAAGCAGTCATTGCCAAATTCAGCGTCATGTGTCAGGAAGCCTTTCCACTGTGTTTTCTTCTAAAAGTTTTAGGTCATATGTTTAGGTCTTTGATCGGTTTTAAGTTAGTTTTTGTAGATGGTGTGAAGTAAGGGTCTCTTTGTTCTCTTTCACGTAGATGTGTAGTTTTCCCTGCTCCATTTGTTGAAAAGACTGCCCTTTTCCCATTGAATGAACTTGGCACCCCTGTTGAAAATCCTTTGATTGTATGGGCTCTTTCTTTTATCCCATTGGTCTCCCTTGTTCACTGTTTTTAAGATTTTATTTATTAGAGAGCACAAGCAGAGGGGGTGGGGCGGAGGAAGAAGCAAGCTCCTCGCTGAGCAGGGAGCTCAGCTGAGGCAGGATTTGATCCCAGGACCCCGGGATCATGATTGGAGCGTAAAGCAGATGCTTAACTGACGGAGCCACCCAGGTGCCCCACCCTTTTTAAAAAGATTTTTATTTGAGAGAGAGAGAGCGCATACACAGGTGGGTGGGTGGATGGGTGGGCAGAGGGAGTCTCAAGCAGACTGCTCTGAGTGCATGGCCTGTCACACGGCACAGTCTTTCGACTCTGAGATCATGACCTGAGCTGAAACCAAGAGCTGGATGCTTAACTGACTGAGCCACCCAGGTGTCTGCTTACTCGCTGTTTTGATTACTGTGGGCTTGTAGTTAGTTTTGAAGTCAGTAAGTTGAGAGCTCCAGCTGTGTTCTTCCTTTTCAAGATTGTTTTTGGCTATTTGAGGATGGAATTTTCTACTGCAAAAAAAGTCACTGGAATTTTGGTAGGGATTGCATTGAATCTGTAGATAGCTTTGGGTAGTACTGACATCTTAACAATATTAAGTTTTCTAGTCCATGAATATAGAGTGTCTGTTTGTTGGTGTCTTCTTTAATTTCTTAAGCAACATCTTGTAGTTTTAGTATATACGTCTTTTGTCTCCATGGTTAAATTTATCGGTAAGTATTTTATTCTTTATGATTCCACTGTAAATGGATTTGTTTTCTTAATTTCCTTTTCAGATTGTTGATTAGATAGTGTATAGAAACACAGCTGATTGGGCATGTTAATTTTGTATCCTACAACTTTGCGGAATTCATTTATTTTAACATGTGATTTTGTGGAATCTTTAGGGTTTTATACATATGAGTCATGTTGTCTGTAAACCATGATAATTTTATTATTTCCTTTCCAATTTGGTTACTTTTTTTTTTCTTCCCTTGCTCTAATTTCTCTGGCCAGAACTTCCAGCACTGTGTTGAATAGAAGTGGCAAAAGTGGGCATTCTTGTCTTGTTCCTGACCTTAGAGGAGAAACCTTCATCTTTCACCACTGAGTAGTAGCTGTGGACTTTTTCATTTATTATCTTGAGTTTTATCTTTTGTCTTTTTATCTTTTAGTTTGTTGAGTATTTTCTTTTTTTTTTTAATGTTTTTTTATTATATTACGTTAGTCACCATACAGTACATCCCCGGTTTCCGATGTAAAGTTCGATGATTCATTAGTTGCGTATAACACCCAGTGCACCATGCAATACGTGCCCTCCTTACTACCGATCACCGGTCAATCCCATTCCCCCACCCCCCTCCCCTCTGAGGACCTCAGTTTGTTTCTCATAGTCCATAGTCTCTCATGCTTCATTTCCCCTTCTGATTATCCCCCCTTTCTTTATCCCTTTCTTCCCCTACCGATCTTCCTAGTTCTTATGTTCCATAGATGAGAGAAATCATATGATAATTGTCTCTCTCTGCTTGACTTATTTCACTTAGCATTATCTCCTCCAGTGCCGTCCATGTTGCAGCAAATGTTGAGAATTCGTTCTTTCTGATAGCTGAGTAATATTCCATTGTATATATGGACCACAACTTCTTAATCCAGTCATCTGTTGAAGGGCATCTCAGCTCCTTCCACGATTTAGCTATTGTGGACATTGCTGCTATGAACTTTGGGGTGCATATGGCCCTTCTCTTCACTACGTCTGTATCTTTGGGGTAAACACTCAGTAGTGCAATGGCTGGATCATAGGGTAGCTCAATTTTTAACTTTTTAAGGGACCTCCACACTGTTTTCCAGAGTGGCTGTACCAACTTGCATTCCCACCAACAATGTAGGAGGGATCCCCTTTCTCCACGTCCTCTCCAACAATTGTTGTTTCTTGCCTTGTCTATTTTTGCCATTCTAACTGGCGTAAGGTGGTATCTCAGTGTGGTTTTGATTTGAATTTCCTTGATGGCTAATGATTTTGAACATTTTTTCATGTGTCTGTTAGCCATTTGTATGTCTTCATTGGAAAAGTGTCTCTTCATATCTTCTGCCTATTTTTTGATTTGTTTATTTGTTTCTCGTGTATTGAGTTTGAGAAGTTCTTTGTAGATCTTGGATACCAGTCTTTTATCTGTAGTGTCATTTGCAAATATATTGTCCCATTCTGTGGGCTGCCTCTTAGTTTTTCTGACTGTTTCCCTGGCTGTGCAGAAACTTTTAATCTTGATGAAGTCCCATAAATTCATTTTATCTTTTGTTTCTCTTGCCTTTGGAGATGTGTCATGAAAAAGGTTGCTTTGGCCGATGTCGTAGAGGTTGCTGCCTATGTTCTCCTCTAGGATTTTGATGGATTCCTGTCTCACATCGAGGTCTTTCATCCATTTGGAGTTTATCTTTGTGTATGGTGTGAGAGAGTGGTCAAGTTTCATTCTTTTGCATGTAGCTGTCCAATTTTCCCAGCACCATTTATTGAAGAGACTGTCTTTTTCCCACCGGATGTTTTTTCCTGCTTTATCAAATATTAGTTGCCCAAAGAGCCGAGGGTCCATTTCTGGGCTCTCTATTCTGTTCCATTGGTCTATGTGTCTGTTTTTGTGCCAGTACCATGCTGTCTTTGTGATCACAGCTTTGTAGTACAGCTCGAAATCCGGCATTGTGATGCCCCCAGATTTGTTTTTCCTTTTCAACAGTTCCTTGGAGATTCGGGGCCTTTTCTGTTTCCATACAAATTTAAGGACTATTTGTTCCAGTTCTTTGAAAAATGTCCTCGGTATTTTGATCGGGATAGCATTGAAAGTGTAGATTGCTCTGGGTAGCATGGACATTTTAACTATGTTAATTCTTCCAATCCATGAGCATGGAATATCTTTCCATCTTTTTATGTCTTCCTCAATGTCTTTCAAGAGTGATTTATAGTTTCTAGAATATAGGTCCTTTACGTCTCTGGTTAAGTTAATTCCAAGGTAACGTATGGTTTTTGGTGCTATTGTAAATGGGATGGATTCCCTAATTTCTCTTTCTTCGGTCTCGTTATTCGTGTATAGAAATGCAACTGATTTCTGAGCATTGATTTTGTATCCCGCCACGTTACTGAATTGCTCTATAACTTCTAATAGTTTGGGAGTGGCTTCTTTTGGGTTTTCCATATAGAGTATCATGTCATCTGCAAAGAGAGACATTTTGACTTCTTCTTTGCCAATTTGAATACCTTTGATCCCTTTTTGTCGTCTGATTGCTGTTGCAAGGACTTCTAGTACTATGTTGAATAATAGTGGCGAGAGTGGGCATCCTTGTCGAGTTCCTGATCTTAAGGGAAAGGCTTCCAGCTTTTCCCCATTGAGAATAATATTTGCAGTAGGCTTTTCATAGATGGCTTTTATGAGATTGAGAAATGTACCTTCTATTCCTACACTCTGAAGGGTTTTAATCAGGAAAGGATGCTGTATTTTGTCAAATGCTTTTTCGGCATCGATTGAGAGGATCATATGGTTCCTGAGTCTTTTCTTGTTGATATGATGTATCACGCTGATTGATTTGCGAATATTGAACCACGCTTGCATCCCAGGTATGAATCCCACTTGATCGTGATGGATAATCCTTTTAATGTACTGTTGGATTCTATTAGCAAGTATCTTGTTGAGGATTTTGGCGTCCATATTCATTAGGGAAATCGGTCTGTAATTCTCCTTTTTGAGGGGGTCTTTGCCTGGTTTGGGGATCAAGGTAATATTGGCCTCATAGAATGAGTTTGGTAGCTTTCCTTCTGTTTCTATTTTTTGAAATAGCTTTAGGAGAATAGGTATTATTTCTTCTTTGAATGTTTGGTAGAATTCCCCAGGAAAACCGTCCGGGCCTGGAGTTTTGTTATTTGGAAGGTTGTTTATCACTGACTCAATTTCTTCATAATTAATTGGCCTGTTTAAGGAATCAATTTCTTCCGGTTTCAATCTTGGTAGTTTATAGGTTTCCAGGAAGGATTCCATCTCTTCCAGATTGCTTAGTTTATTGGCATATAGCTGTTGATAAAAATTTCTAATAATCCTTCCAATTTCAATGGTGTTCGTCGTGACCTCTCCTTTTTCATTCATAATTTTAATAATCTGGGTCCTTTCTCTTTTCTTTTGGATAAGTCTTGCCAGTGGTCTGTCAATTTTATTGATTCTCTCAAAGAACCAGCTTCTAGTCCTGTTGATCTGCTCTACTGTACTTCTGGTTTCTGCTTGATTGATTTCAGCTCTAATTTTGGTCAACTGCTTCCTCGTGCGTGGATTAGGCCTGTCCCTCTGTTGCTGTTCCAGCTTCTTGAGGTGAGAATATAAAAACTGCATTTTAGATTTTTCTATTCTTTTGAGTGAGGCTTGGATGGCTATGTATTTCCCCCTTAGGACTGCCTTTGCAGTATCCCATAGGTTTTGGACTGTTGTATTTTCATTCTCATTGGTCTCCATAAATTGTTTAATTTGATTTTTGATTTCCTGGTTTATCGAGTCATTCCTGAGCAGGATGGTTCTTAGTCTCCAAGTGTTTGAGTTTCTTCCAAATTTTTCCTTGTGGTTGAGTTCCAATTTCAGAGCGTTGTGGTCTGAGAATATGCAGGGGATAATTTCAATCTTTTGGTATCGGTTGAGACCTGTTTTGTGTCCCAGAACATGGTCTATTCTTGAGAATGTTCCATGGGCATTAGAATAGAATGAGTATTCTTTGGTTCTGGGGTGTAGTGTTCTATATATATCTATGAGGTCCAACTCGTCGAGTATGGCATTCAAAGCCTTTGATTCTTTGCTTAGTTTTTGCCAGGGTGTTCTGTCTATTTCTGAGAGTGGAGTGTTGAGGTCCCCTACTATTAATGTATTTTTATTTATATGTCTCTTTATTCTGGTTAAGAGTTGGCTTGTGTATCTTGCTGCTCCCCTGTTGGGGGCATATATATTTATAATTGTCATATCCACTTGTTGAATACTTCCCTTAAGAATAATATAGTGCCCTTCTGCATCTCTAACTATAGTCTGTAGTTTAAAATCCAATTTATCTGATATGAGAATTGCTACCCCAGCTTTCTTTTGAGGTCCATTTGCGTGAAAGATGGTACTCCATCCCCTTACTCTCAGTCTGAATGCATCTTTGGGTTCGAAATGAGTCTCTTGTAGACAGCAAATGGATGGGTCATTTCTTTTTATCCAATCTGCAACCCTGTGGCGTTTTATGGGATGGTTCAAACCATTTACATTAAGACTGATTACTGAGAGATATGATTTTAATGTTGCCATGTTGCCAGTAAAGTCTTTGTTTGTATTGGCTGTGACTTTCTGTTCTGTATCACTCTTGGGGCCTTTTTACTTTTATAGAACCCCCCGTAATATCTCCTGTAGGGCTGGTTTCGTGGTTACAAAATTGGTTAGTGACTGGCGATTCTGAAATGTCTTTATTTCTCCATCAATTCTGAATGACAGCCTTGCTGGATAAAGGATCCTTGGCTGCATGTTTTTCTCTGAAAGAGCTTTAAATATGCTCCCCCAACCCTTTCTCTCATTCCAGGTCTGTGTAGACAGGTCTGACGTAATTCTGATGCTTTTGCCTTGGTACGTGAGAAATTTCTTTGCCCTGGCCGCTTTCAATACTGTATCCTTGCATCTAATATTTGCGAATTGCACTATGACGTGACGTGGCGTAGGTTTGTCGTGGTTGAGCTTGGGAGGGGTCCTCTCTGCCTCTTGGACACGAATGTTTGTTTCCCTTGCTAGATTAGGGAAGTTTTCAGCTACAATTTGTTCAAATATCTCTTCTAGACCTCTGTTTTTCTCCACCCCCTCGGGGATGCCGATGATTCTAACATTGGATCGTTTCATTGAGTCAGTAATCTCCCGTAACCTACATTCGTGGGCGTGGATTTTTTTAAGACCATCTTCTATTTTCATTTTTTCCTCTATTAACCCATCCTCCAATTCACTAACCCGTTCCTCTGCTTCTGCGACCCTGGCCGTCAGAGCCTCTAGTTTTGCCTGCATTTGGCTCATAGAATTTTTAATTTCTGTCAGATTCGCTCTCATTTCTGTCCTTAGGGATTCTATATTCTCAGTAACCTTTTCGTTAATACTTTTTTCAATTCTACTCATCATTTTGACCATCGTTACTCTGAATTCCATTTCTGATAATTTGGTTACATCCATATCCATTATTTCTGTGGCAGAGGCCACAGACTCACTGTCTTTTCTTTGCTGGGGGGGGCTTCTCCTTCTTGTCATTCTGATGAAGAGAGGTTGCGGGGTTTCCAGAGCCCAAATTATTGACTGGGTCCCAGGCCGTGCCCCTTGTTTTATAGGGATCTTAGGGATGTGGGCTTCTTTAAAGATTTTATGTATTTATTTATTTATGTGGCAGCCAACCAGCGAGAGAGGGAACACAAGCGGGGTAGTGGGAGCAGAAGAAGCAGGCTCCCAGCGGAGGAGCCCGATGAGGGACTCCTTTCCGGAACGCTGGGATCATGCCCTAAGCCGGAGACAGGCGCTCAATGACTGCGCCACCCAGGCGCCCGGGTTGTGGGCTTCTTGATTTTTCAGCCTGCCTTCTGGGGGAGGGGCCTGCCGCGCCGATACTCAGGCAACCCTGTTTGGGTAGAGTCTCCGCGTCCCCTGCGAGGGGGGATGGGCACCCTGTGAGCCGGTACTTCTAGGCTTTTGTTCTCTGGCAGCTTTCCCTGGCGGTTTGCTGTGCCTCTTCTGAGAGAGAGAGCAGCAGCGGCCGAATTTCAGCCTCTGTCACAGAGCAGGGATCGCGAACGTTCTCCACTGATGTTCTGGCCACTCTAACTCTGTTACTGTTGGTGCTGCTCAACCCTGCAGCGTCCCAGGATGTGCGCCCCACACTCAGCGTCCCAGCCCTCACTTCCAGGGCCGGCGCGACTCTGTCCTTTGTGTTTCTAACGCCGCCAGCCGCCCCCGTGCGCTCCCGGATCTCCGGGTCTCAGTCTGTTTCCGGTGAGCACACCGGGATTCCGGAGTTCCGCGAGATGCCTGGTGGCGTGCGCTCCCGGCTCACGGTCTCAGTCTGCTGTTTTCACGGGTGCTGGTCCGCGAGCCCGCCAGCTCCCCCGAGCAGGTGGCCCGCCAGCCGCCCTGCGCGCGCTCCGGGAGCTCCCGGTCTCAGTCTGGATCCAGTGAGCACACCGGAGTTCCATGAGAAGTCTGGTGTCGTGCGCTCCCTGCTCACGGTCACAGTCTGTTTTCTCCCGGGTGCCGTCCGCAAGCCCGCCCACTCCCCAGTGCAGGTGGCTACCTCTTCCTGGCGCCCGAATGTGGCGGCTCCCTCCCCCTTCCGTTTATCTTCCGATATCTGTGCGTAGATTCACGGCTCCCGCTTCGTACCTCAATACTCAGCACTGGAGATGTTCATTTGTAGAGATCCAGATGTATCTTCCTGCGTCTCAGGCTGGTTCCGTGGTTGTTTAGGCTGGTCTGGTACCTATCCATCTCGACTCAGGGGACCGGCTAAAAAAGGGGCCCCCTACTCCTCCGCCATCTTAACTCCTCTCCCGGTTCCACCTTTCTGCTCCTACATTCTCTCTCCTCTGTTCATTGCGAGTCCTTGGGGACAGAGTGGACCACAACTTCTTAATCCAGTCATCTGTTGAAGGTATCTCGGTTCCTTCCACGATTTGGTTATTGTGGACAATGCTGTTATGAACATTGGGGTGCATATGGCCCTTCTCTTCACTACGTCTGTATCTTTGGGGTAAATACCCAGTAGTGCAATGGCTGGGTCATAGGGTAGTTCAATTTTTAACTTTTTAAGGGACCTCCTCACTGTTTTCCAGAGTGGCTGTACCAACTTGCATTCCCACGAACAATGTAGGAGGGATCCCCTTTCTCCACATCCTCTCCAGCAATTGTTGTTTCTTGCCTTGTCTATTTTTGCCATTCTAACTGGCGTAAGGTGGTATCTCAGTGTGGGTTTGATTTGAATTTCCCTGATGGCTAATGATTTTGAACATTTTTTCACGTGTCTGTTAGCCATTTGTATGTCTTCATTGGAAAAGTGTCTCTTCATATCTTCTGCCTATTTTTTGATTTGTTTATTTGTTTCTCGTGTATTGAGTTTGAGAAGTTCTTTGTAGATCTTGGATACCAGTCTTTTATCTGTAGTGTCATTTGCAAATATATTGTCCCATTCTGTGGGCTGCCTCTTAGTTTTTTTGACTGTTTCCTTGGCTGTGCAGAAGCTTTTTATCTTGATGAAGTCCCACAAGCTCATTTTATCTTTTGTTTCTCTTGCCTTTGGAGATGTGTCATGAAAAAGGTTGCTTTGGCCGATGTCGTAGAGGTTGCTGCCTATGTTCTCCTCTAGGATTTTGATGGATTCCTGTCTCACATCCAGGTCTTTCATCCATTTGGAGTTTATCTTTGTGTATGGTGTGAGAGAGCGGTCAAGTTTCATTCTTTTGCATGTAGCTGTCCAATTTTCCCAGCACCAATTTTTGAAGAGACTTTTTTCCACCAGGTGTTTTTTCCTGCTTTATCAAAGATTAGTTGCCCAAATAGCCAAGGGTCCATTTCTGGGTTCTCTATTCGGTTCCATTGGTCTATGTGTCTGTTTTTGTGCCAGTACCATGCTGTCTTTGTGATCACAGCTTTGTAGTACAGCTCAAAATCCGGCATTGTGATGCCCCCAGCTTTGTTTTTCCTTTTCAGCAGTTCCTTGGAGATTCGGGGCCTTTTCTGGTTCCATACAAATTTAAGGACTATTTGTTCCAGCTCTTTGAAAAATGTCATCAGTATTTTGATCGGGATAGCATTGAAAGTGTAGGTTGCTGTGGGTAGCATAGACATTTTAACTATGTTAATTCTTCCGATCCATGAGCATGGAATATTTTTCCATCTTTTTATGTCTTCCTCAATGTCTTTCAAGAGTGATTTATAGTTTCTAGAATATAGATCCTTTACGTCTCCGGTTAAGTTAATTCCAAGGTAATGTATGGTTTTTGGTGCTATTGTAAATGGGATGGCTTCCCTAATTTCTCTTTCTTCAGTCTCATTATTCGTGTATAGAAATGTAACTGATTTCTTTTTTTTTCTTTTTTTTAAATGATTTTTTATTATATTATGTTAGGAAATGTAAGTGATTTCTGACCATTGATTTTGTATCCCGCCACATTACTGAATTGCTCTATAACTTCTAATAGTTTGGCAGTGGATTCTTTTGGGTTTTCCATATAGAGTATCATGTCATCTGTGAAGAGAGACCTTTTGACTTCATTGCTGATTTGGATACCTTGTAACTCTTTTTGTTGTCTGATTGCTGTTGCAAGGACTTCTAGTACTATGTTGAATAATAGTGGAGAGAGTGGGCATCCTTGTCGTGTTCCCGATCTTAAGGGAAAGGCTTCCAGCTTTTCCCCATTGAGAATAATATTTGATGTAGGCTTTTCATAGATGGCTTTTATGAGATTGAGAAATGTACCCTCTATTCCTACACTCTGAAGGGTTTTAATCAGGAAAAGATGCTGTATTTTGTCAAATGCTTTTTCTGCATCAGTTGAGAGGATCATATGGTTCCTGAGTCTTTTCTTGTTGATATGATATATCACGCTGATTGATTTGCGAATGTTGAACCACGCTTGCATCCCAGGGATGAATCCCACTTGGTCATGATGGATAATCCTTTTAATGTTCTGTTGGATTCTATTAGCCAGGATCTTGTTGAGGATTTTGGCGTCCATATTCATTAGGGAAATCGGTTTATAATTCTCCTTTTTGATGGGGTCTTTGCCTGGTTTGGGGATCAAGGTAATATTGGCCTCATAGAATGAGTTTGGTAGCTTTCCTTCTGTTTCTATTTTTTGAAATAGCTTTAGGAGAATAGGTATTATTTCTTCTTTGAACGTTTGGTAGAATTCCCCAGGAAAACCATCCGGGCCTGGAGTTTTGTTATTTGGAAGGTTGTTTATCACTGATTCAATCTCTTCATATCGATTGGTCTGTTTAAAAAATCAATGTCTTCCTGTTTCAGTCTTGGTAGTTTTTAGGTTTCCAGGAAGGCCTCAATCTCTTCCAGATTGCTTAATTTATTGGCATAAAGCTGTTGATAAAAGCTTCTAATAATCCTTCCAATTTCATTGGTGTTGGTCGTGACCTCTCCCTTTTCATTCATAATTTTATTAATTTGGGTCCTTTCTCTAATCTTTTGGATAAGTCTTGCCAACGGTTTGTCAATTTTATTGCTTCTCTCAAAGTACCAGCTTCTAGTCCTGTTGATCTGCTCTACTGTACTTCTGGGTTCTAATTCATTGATCTCTGCTCTCATCTTGGTCAACTGCTTCCTCGTGAGTGGATTAGGCCTGTCCTTCTGTTGCTGTTCCAGCTTCTTGAGGTGAGAATATAAAAACTGCATTTTAGATTTTTCTATTCTTTTGAGTGAGGCTTCGATGGCTATGTATTTCCCCCTTAAGACTGCCTTTGCAGTATCCCATAGGTTTTGGACTGTTGTGTTTTCATTCTCGTTGGTCTCCATAAATTGTTTAAATTGATTTTTGATATCCTGGTTTATCGAGTCATTCCTGAGCAGGATGGTTCTTAGTCTCCAAGTGTTTGCGTTTCTTCCAAATTTTTCCTTGTGGTTGAGTTCCAATTTCAGAGCGTTGTGGTCTGAGAATATGCAGGGGATAATTTCAATCTTTTGGTATCAGTTGAGACCTGTTTTGTGTCCCAGAACATGGTCTACTCTTGAGAATGTTCCATGGGCATTAGAATAGAATGAGTATTCTTCGGTTCTGGGGTGTAGAACTCGTCGAGTATGGCATTCAAAGCTCTTGTTTCTATGTTGGTTTTCTGCTCCGGTGCTCTATTTCTGATAGTGGAGTGTTGAGGTCCTCTACTATTAACGTATTTTATCTATATGTCTCTTTATTCTGGTTAAGAGTTGGTTTGTGTATCTTGCTGCTCCCCTGGTGAGGGCATATATATTTATAATTGTCGTATCCACTTGTTGGATACATCCTTTAAGAATAATATAGTGCCCTTCTGTGTCTCTAACTATAGTTTTTAGTTTAAAATCCAATCTGATATGAGAATTGCTACCCCAGTTTTCTTTTGAGGGCCATTGATGTGAAAGATGGTATTCCATCCCTTTACTTTCAGTCTGAATGTATCTTTAGGTTCAAAATGAGTCTCTTGTAGACAGCAAATGGATGGGTCATGTCTTTTTTATTCAATCTGCAACCCTGTGGCACTTATGGGACCATTTAGGCCATTTACATTGAGACTGATTATTAAGAAATATGATTTTAATGATGCCATGTTGCCAGTAAAGTCTTTGTTTCTATCAATTGTGACTTTCTGTTCTGTATCACCTTTGGGGCCTTTTTACCTTTGTAAAACCCCCCTTAATATCTCCTGTAGGGCTG
>NW_024425563.1:51004091-51017174 GCF_017311325.1 Ursus maritimus | reverse complement strand
TTGAGAGGATCATATGGTTCCTGAGTCTTTTCTTGTTGATATGATATATCACGCTGATTGATTTGCGAATGTTGAACCACGCTTGCATCCCAGGGATGAATCCCACTTGGTCATGATGGATAATCCTTTTAATGTTCTGTTGGATTCTATTAGCCAGGATCTTGTTGAGGATTTTGGCGTCCATATTCATTAGGGAAATCGGTTTATAATTCTCCTTTTTGATGGGGTCTTTGCCTGGTTTGGGGATCAAGGTAATATTGGCCTCATAGAATGAGTTTGGTAGCTTTCCTTCTGTTTCTATTTTTTGAAATAGCTTTAGGAGAATAGGTATTATTTCTTCTTTGAACGTTTGGTAGAATTCCCCAGGAAAACCATCCGGGCCTGGAGTTTTGTTATTTGGAAGGTTGTTTATCACTGATTCAATCTCTTCATATCGATTGGTCTGTTTAAAAAATCAATGTCTTCCTGTTTCAGTCTTGGTAGTTTTTAGGTTTCCAGGAAGGCCTCAATCTCTTCCAGATTGCTTAATTTATTGGCATAAAGCTGTTGATAAAAGCTTCTAATAATCCTTCCAATTTCATTGGTGTTGGTCGTGACCTCTCCCTTTTCATTCATAATTTTATTAATTTGGGTCCTTTCTCTAATCTTTTGGATAAGTCTTGCCAACGGTTTGTCAATTTTATTGCTTCTCTCAAAGTACCAGCTTCTAGTCCTGTTGATCTGCTCTACTGTACTTCTGGGTTCTAATTCATTGATCTCTGCTCTCATCTTGGTCAACTGCTTCCTCGTGAGTGGATTAGGCCTGTCCTTCTGTTGCTGTTCCAGCTTCTTGAGGTGAGAATATAAAAACTGCATTTTAGATTTTTCTATTCTTTTGAGTGAGGCTTCGATGGCTATGTATTTCCCCCTTAAGACTGCCTTTGCAGTATCCCATAGGTTTTGGACTGTTGTGTTTTCATTCTCGTTGGTCTCCATAAATTGTTTAAATTGATTTTTGATATCCTGGTTTATCGAGTCATTCCTGAGCAGGATGGTTCTTAGTCTCCAAGTGTTTGCGTTTCTTCCAAATTTTTCCTTGTGGTTGAGTTCCAATTTCAGAGCGTTGTGGTCTGAGAATATGCAGGGGGATAATTTCAATCTTTTGGTATCAGTTGAGACCTGTTTTGTGTCCCAGAACATGGTCTACTCTTGAGAATGTTCCATGGGCATTAGAATAGAATGAGTATTCTTCGGTTCTGGGGTGTAGAACTCGTCGAGTATGGCATTCAAAGCTCTTGTTTCTATGTTGGTTTTCTGCTCCGGTGCTCTATTTCTGATAGTGGAGTGTTGAGGTCCTCTACTATTAACGTATTTTATCTATATGTCTCTTTATTCTGGTTAAGAGTTGGTTTGTGTATCTTGCTGCTCCCCTGGTGAGGGCATATATATTTATAATTGTCGTATCCACTTGTGGATACATCTCAAGTAAAATATAGTGCCCTTCTGTGTCTCTAACTCATAGTTTTTAGTTTAAAATCCAATCTGATATGAGAATTGCTACCCCAGTTTTCTTTTGAGGGCCATTGATGTGAAAGATGGTATTCCATCCCTTTACTTTCAGTCTGAATGTATCTTTAGGTTCAAAATGAGTCTCTTGTAGACAGCAAATGGATGGGTCATGTCTTTTTTATTCAATCTGCAACCCTGTTGCTTATGGGAGCATTTAGGCCATTTACATTGAGACTGATTATTGAGAGATATGATTTTAATAATGCCATGTTGCCAGTAAAGTCTTTGTTTCTATAGATTGTGACTTTCTGTTCTGTATCCCTCTTGGGGCCTTTTAACTTTTATAGAACCCCCCCCCTTAATATCTCCTGTAGGGCTGGTTTCGTGGTTACTAAATTGGTCAATGACTGGTGATTCTGGAAGGTCTTTATTTCTCCATCCATTCTGAATGACAGCCTTGCTGGATAGAGAATCCTTGGCTGCATGTTTTTCTCTGAAAGAGTTTTAAAAATGCCCCCACCCCAACCCTTTCTCTCATTCCAGGTCTGTGTAGACAGGTCTGACGTAATTCTGATGCCTTTGCCTTGGTACGTGAGAAATTTCTTTGCCCTGGCTGCTTTCTATACTGTATCCTTGGATCTAATATTTGCGAATTGCACTATGACGTGACGTGGCGTAGGTTTGTCGTGGTTGAGCTTGGGAGGGGTCCTCTCTGCCTCTTGGACATGAATGTTTGTTTCCCTTGCTAGATTAGGGAAGTTTTCAGCTACAGTTTGCTCAAATATCTCTTCTAGAACTCTTCTCCCGGGATTCCGATGATTCCGACATTGGAACGTTTCATTGAGTCAGTAGTCTCCCGTAACCTACATTCGTGGGCATGGATTTTTTTGAGTCCAGATTCTAGATTCTATTTTAGCTTTTTCTTTTACTAACGCATCCTCCAATCCGCTGTTCTTCTGCCTCATTCACCCTGGCCGTCAGAGCCTCTATTTTGACTGCATTTGGCTCATAGAATTTTTAATTTCTGCCAAATTCGCTCTCATTTCCGCCCTTTAGAGATTCTATATTCTCATTAACATTTTCGTTAATACTTTTTTCAAGTCTACACATCATCTTGACCATTGTTACTCGGAATTCTATTTCTGATAATTTGGTTAAATCCATATCCATTAGTTCTGTGGCAGAGGCCACAGACTCATTGTCTTTTCTTTGCTGGGGGGGACTTCTCCTTCTCGTCATTCTGATGAGGAGAGGATGCGGGGTTGTCCAGAGCCCAAGTTATTGACCGGGACCCAGGGCGTGTCGCACTTGTTTTATAGGGATCTTAGGGATGTGGGCTTCTTGATTTTCAGCCTGCCTTCTGGGGATGCCCGCGCCAATACTCAGGCAACCCTGTTTGGGTAGAGTCGTGTCCCCTGCGAGGGGATGGGGATGGGCACCCCAGAGCCGTAAGCTTCCAGGCTTTTTCTTCTCTGGCGGCTTTCCCTGGAGGTTTGCTGTGCCTTTTCTGAGAGAGCAGCAGTGGCCGAATCTCAGCCTCTGTCTCGAACAGAGGGATCGGCGTTCTCCACTGATGTTCTGGCAACTTTAACTCTGTTTCTGTTGGTGCTGCTCAACCCTGCAGCGTCCCGGATGTGCGCCCCACACTCAGCCGTCCCAGCTCCTCACTTCCAGGGCCGGCGCGTCTCTGTCCTTTGTGTTTCTAACACCGCAGCCGCCAGCCGCCACCGCGGCTCCGGACCTCCGCACACTCCAGAGCTCTGGCCCTCAGTCTGGTGGCACGCGCCCGGCTCACGGTCACAGTCTGTTTTCTCCCGGGTGCCGTCCGCGAGGCGAGTCCGCCCGCTCCCCCGTGCAGGTGGCTACTGCTTCCCGGCGCCCGACGCGGCGGCTCCCTCCCCCTTCCGTTTATCTTCCGATATCTGTGCGCGGTTTCACGGCTCCCGCTTCGTACCTCAATACTCAGCGCCGGAGATGTTCATTTGTAGAGATCCAGATGTATCTTCCTGCGTCTCAGGCTGATCTCCGTGGGTGTTCAGGCTGGTCTGGTTTCTATCCAGCTTCCGACTCAGGACCGGCAAAAGGGGTCCCCTCCTCCGCTCATCTTAACTCGTCAAGTTTGTTGAGTATTTTCATCATGAAAGGGTGTTGAATTTTGTGAAATGCTTTGCTGCATAAATTTGAGATGATCCTGTGGCTTTTTCATTTTGTTAATGGTGTTTATTATACTGATTGGATTTTCATGTGGAACTATCCTTCCATTCCAGGAATAAATCCCATTCAGTCTTGGTGCATAATCCTTTTAATATGCTGTTGTATTGGACTTGTAGTAATTTATTGAGGATTTTTTTCATCCGGTGTTCATCAAGGATATTGGTCTGTAGTTTTCTTTTTCTTTTTGTAGTGTTTTTTGACCTTGGTTTCAGGGTAATGGTAGTTTCATAGAAAGTTATGAAGCATTCCTTTTCAATTTTTTGGAAGAGTTTAAGAAGAATTTGTATTAGCTTTTGTTTAAATGTTTGGTAGAATTCACCAGTGAAACCATCCGGTCAGGCTTTTGTTGGGAGATTTTTTTCCTTCCTTCCTTCCGTCCTTCTGTCCTTCCGTCCTTCCTTCCTTCCCTCCTCCCTTCCTCGCGCCCTCCCTTCCTCCTTACCTCCTTGAGATATAATAGTGTTTGGAGGTTTTCAATTACTGATTCAATCCCAATTCAGTCTTGGTAAGTTGTGTGTTTGTAGGAATTTGTCCATTTGGTCTAAATTATCCAATTTGCTGGTGTATAGTTGTTCATAGTACCCATAATGCTCTTTTTAAGAAGTAATGTCCCTTGCTTGTTTCTGATTGTAGTTATTCAGATCTTCTGTTTTCTCTTGGTCAGTATAGCTAAAGATTTGTTGATTTCGTTTATCTTTTTCAGCCCAAATCTTGGTTTCATGGATTTTCTCAATTTTGGTTTTCTCTTATCATTGTTTCCTTCCTTCTGCTAGCTTTAAGTTTAATTTGTTCTTCATTTCTAGTTCTTTAAGGTATAAATTTAGGTTGTTGATTTGGGAACTTTTTTCATGGAAGCATTTATAGCTATAAATTTCCTCTTAACATTACTTTTACTGCATCCCATTAAGTTTTGGTATGTTGTATTTTAATCTCATTTGTCTCAAGATACTTTTTTTTTTTTTTAAGATTTTATTTATTTGACAGAGATAGAAAGCGAGCGAGAGAGAGAACACAAGCAGGGGGAGGGAGAGGAAGAAGCAGGCTCCCAGCGGAGGAGCCTGATGTGGGGCTCGATCCCAACGCCAGGATCACGCCCGAGTCGAGGCAGGCGCTTAATTGCTGTGCCACCCAGGCGCCCCGCAAGATACTAATTTCCCTTGTGTTATCTTCTTTGACTTGCTTTTATGGCTTTTCTGGTTTTCCTTCTGTTGATTTCTGGTTTCATTTCATTGTGATCGGAAAATATACTTTGTGACTTGAATCTTTTGAGTTGTTTTGTAGCCTTCTAACAGATCTTGGAGAATGTTACATGTGCAGTTTAAATATGTATTCTGCTTTTGGCTGGAATGTTCTATTAATGTCTGTTAGGCCAGTTAGCCTAACTGCTTGTGTTGTTCTGGTCATCTGTTTCCTTATTGATCTTGTATGGTTTTAATCCATTATTCAAAATGGAGTATTAAGTCTTCTATATTATTGTGCTGTCATCTGTTTCTCCCTTCAGTTCTTTCGGTGTTTCCATATGTTTAAGAGTTCTGATTTTGGTGCATATGTTTATAATTGTTTTATCATCTGGGATATTGACCCTTTTATCACTGTGTTAGTATCACTTTGTCTAATAGTTTTTGACTTAAAGTCTATTTGTCTGATACTAGTATATCTGTTATATTGGACCATTCATAAGACCTGTTGGGAATAGAGACATGGGATGATAAAATCCCATGAACACTGTCCTGAAGGTGGTTGATGAGGTGAGGACCAGATATTGAGTGAGCTTGGTCCTCTCTCCCTCAGAGACACATTGGTGGATATGAGTAGGATGGCCCTTTCAGAAGGGTTTGGGCAGGAGGATTCAGTAGAGAGAGGATAGGAGGTTGGAGGATTAGGGGAATAGTTTCCTCAATTTACTATGGGGTATAGTAATCTGGGAACTAGCCTACTCTATTCCTTGTAAGATCAAGAAAAATTTCCCCAGACCATTCTCAGTGAGACAAGAGACTTCTTCCACCCCTCCCTAATATATAATCGGCTTTTTCAGTATAAATACCTGAAATGTAAAAGTGAGCCTCATGTTAAGATTGAAGGGAAGGACACTGATGACTGGCTCTGTATGGACTTTTGGTAAGTTATTCTGACCTATTTTTACAGATAAGTATTTGTTTTGTCCTAATCTTGAACTATTTTCAGTTGCAAAAGGATTGGAGATCAGATTGCTTTTTTTCATGTGAAATTTTTTATATTTGTTTACAGTAAGTTTTAATTGCAACCCAGGAGGTCTTAACACGTGAAATCCTCACCTAATGTGATACGTATATAAGTAGCCATGCTGGTCATCAAGATGTGGAGAACAGAGTGGATAACACGGTAGAGATCCCTTAGTGGTGGTAGGCGGCTTGGGGTGTACAGTAAGTGGCTCAGAACGATTCAGTTGAGGTGAAGATAAAGGGCATTCTGGTACTGAGAAGGACAAGAGCAGAGGAGTGGAATTTTGAAAAGACCTAACAAATTTGGGTATTAATATATACATAGTTTCAAAGTATTTCCACAAGGGAAAATCAGTAATTGTCAAGAACTGTGAAGGGGTCTGAGATTTTACCTTATAACAAGTTAGCTGCCCCGTTTCATGGGTACTGGTGAAAGATTTAAGGCTATTCCTATGTTAGAGATGAAGGACAGTTTTATTACTCATCAGTCACATTAGCCAGCAGCAGTATTCTTTTTCACCAGCTTCCCTGAGCCCCTGTTTCTATAAACACAGGGCCAGATGACATCTGCAGACAAAGTTCTAAGAGAGGAACCCTGAGATTGGGGCGGTAGCACATCTTTTATAATGGGCAGGAAGCAGACCCACATTTACTATGGTGGAAGACACTTTTTCTGCTAAGGCTGTAAGGCCAGGGTTTCTCTGCTTTGTCACTCTTAACATTTTGGACCACGTGATTCAGGGGAGTGAGGAGACATATCCTGGGCCTTGTAGGATGTTGAGTAGTCTCCCTTCTCCTCCAGCCCGGCTTGTGAACATCAAAATGTCCTGAGACCCACTGCTGTGAGTAAACCTGTCCTTGCTCTGGAGGAGATGGCCTCTTTGTATATTCATTACACAGTCATCCTTGAAAAGATAGTCTAGAACAAAAGGCAATCCATGCTTTGCTGCTAGGTATGCAGAAATGTGATGCCCTGGAGAGTGAGGTTAACATCACCAGGAATGTTACACGATCGGTATCCTGTACCTCCCGATCGATGCACTGAGAAAAGCAGAGCATCATTTTTATTTTTGTAGGAAAGGTATCCATAATTTGCATTTCTAATAAATTCCCAGGTAATCCTAATCTGGGGTCCATACTTGACAGCCACTCTCTGTCACAGAGGTTTGAGAGAGCACAAGAATAAAAGCCAATGAACTGCTGCTTTAATGTTAACTCAACTCTTCTCTGTCCTTGGTTGATAGGCAGCATGGTGATTCATTTGATGCTTCCAGAAACCAGAGAAACCTATGAATTAGAGAAATTATGGACCCTAATCTCTTATGATGACCAGTTAGCACAGATAGCACCAGAGACATTACCTGAAGACTTCATTCTTGGAATAGAAGATGACACTTCATCCCTCACTCCAGTGGAGTTAAAATGATATGAACTGTTTTAGTCATCATCAGCTTTGGATTGGGTTACTTCTTAAAAATATAGCTCTGAAACCCCACCTGATTGGTCGGGTTGTTGTCAAAACAAGCCTTACCTGTGGGCACTCATGCTCAATGAATGTGGAAATTGTAGGTAAGTGAGCTGATTCTCACACCAAAAATTATTTTTATTTCTGAGATCCCAGCAGGATTTCCCAGAGTTAACACTGGCTCCTGTGCTCTGTTCACAGTTTAATTTTGTCTAAGTGTAAATCTTATTCTGTAGAATGGAATAGCCAATTGTTTAAATAAAGCAAAAACACATCACCCTCCCCATTGGTCTTATTACTTAAAACCTACAGTTCTTACTTCATAGGCACCAGTAGTATCGAAATCCACAGTAAGTACTATAGAATGGAGAAAATGAGGTAAGTACCAATATCGACTGGTAAATTGAAAATGACACTATTACTAAAAATCTAAGTTTGATTAAATTTGAACAACCAGAAATAAAACATGCTGTACACCAGGCTGCACCTAATGATGAAAAACTTTATTCTGCATCAAGGTATCTGGAAAACGAAGCTGCATTTGGGGCACATTACAGATGAGGAATGATCCATGTGCGGTGAGTACAAAACTCAATTACAGAATTAGATACTCCATTACCATTGCTTAATTAAAAGTAAAACAGGATTTGCCACACTAAAGGCTAGAAGTGAAATATGACAGAACTTTTATAAATGCAGCACCTATAGGTATGTGTGTGTATAAAAACAACAACAAACATGGGAAGAAAAATCAAACGCTGAGGAAGAGCTCTGGCCTAAGCAACATCTCACCTGAAATCCAACCAGAAAGCCAGCCTATGATTTTATTTTTTGCAATTCATTATATGAAAAAATTATGAATGCTAGGTGAACTGTATGACAAAGGGCACTTTTGGCTAAAACTACAAAATAAACTGGTTTTCTGAAAACACTTAGAAAACATTTCAAGTCATTTGCAAAATGTCTAATTGATAACAGTGATCTTCAGAAAAAACTTACCTAGTCTGTAGAAATTCATCTTGAAATACAAAGGAGGCCATATTTTCAAAGCTTATTATATATACCCTTCAGATCAGTGGGATATGATGACTGATCATTCAATGAACAAAGCAACAAACAATTCTGAGAGCAGTGGCCTCGGAGACCACCCACACCACATAATTGTACATACTGGGCTTTGCCATCAAGTTAAGGAATGGGCATATATATCCTGTATCCCTCTATCAGGGGTCAAATGTGTTCTCAGAGTCAGTCAAATTATATTCCAAAATTGTTTCCTGGTATCCTCTACTTTTTTTCAAATAATTGGTTGCAGAGAATACAGAAATTCTGTATTTTATGTAATATTTTAGGTGGCCTTGTATTTTCTAGATTTATCGTTGTTTAAAAGTCTTCAAAATAGCTTAGTGAGGCTGCGTGACAGTGCCTGGCACATGGAGATGTAGCCTTGATATTGCTCTTTGAACACTGTCCCACCATCTGAGTACCCCATTGGTCTTCACAAAGCAGTTCTTGTTGGGGTCTGCTCAAAGTGTAGACCGACTGGTCTGAAGCGTGTTGGCAAACTAAGCATCCCGTAGGACAAGCTGGAGCTTGCTTTTGCCAATCAGTTTAAAGTCCACAGGGGCTGCATCTCTCTTCATCGATGCACTTTAGGTAGTGATAGTGCTAAAGCACAAAGCATTTGTATGCATTTAATCACATAGCCAAAGCCAAGCTCCTGAGCTATTTAACCAGCTCGTCCAAAACACTCCTGCAACCACTTTGCTCTGTTAGTACCATCGAAAAATTCCCTACCATAAACGAAAAAATTAAATGGTATTGCTGTTTCAAATACAGGCACTGCTCCATATCACTGAACATTTATTGATTTTCCAACCAATGGTGTCAAAAGCCTCAAAAAACCTGAAATTAATTTTCCAGCTTACGTGTCACCAGCCAGAAGTAAAATTTTCTGTTATTTTCCCTGTTAGCTAATTAAACTTTTTAAAAAACTGTGCTTTTTATCTTTATAAAGTATATAAAATTTTCCAAAAAAAAAAAACACAAAAACAATTTTGCTTTCATTGCATTACTGAATAGGTACCTGAGGTAGTTGGAAATGCATCGTTTAATACTCCCCTACTCCAACACCATTCAGCACTTCCCTTAGGTTATTCATGTTAGTGTTAGATAAAAATAAAACAGAGAACAGTTTTCTATGCTAATAGCTTAACACTTAAGTTCCCGTAATATTCTATTCTGATCCAATTTTAACAACTGGATTTGGGAGCAATCTATATTTTATGAATTTAGTGACTGCATCATTAAGCCAATTTCGGCATTAGGGGGTATATTAAGAGAAAAATTAGAATATTTGTTACACTGAGAATACAACAAAAGGAAGTGCAGAGCTCCTCTTCCCTCCCCCCTTATTTTTTTTTAAAGCTGGGTGTCATACATTTCAGAGAGCATAAAGTATACATTCTCACAGAGACAGGAGTTCAAAAGTTGCCTGGTCCTCAGAAACAACTGGCTAGGTAAAAACTTGTGCATGTAATTCTGGATATTAGGGTTCAGCGCCCGTCTGTTGGTTAAGCAATCTGTCTTTTGGTTTGGCATCTGCCTCTGTGGTGGGGGCTGTTTCCTGAGCCTTTACTTCCGTCTTGACCGAGGTGGCCTTTCACTTTGCAGAGCTTTCTGCTGTTGGTGCTGTTTACCTGAGTCAAAATTTCCCTGAATCTTTCTCTGGGCAACCTGCAAAAGGTGAGAGATCTGAAATTTCTACATAATCAAAGGTTACTAACAGTTATTTTACTCTTCCATTAGAACAACTTCAGATCTGAAGGTTAAAGATACAGATCTGAAGGTTAAAGATACATACTAGTTTAGTTTGCTAGTAGAGTCTGAAATTACCTGCTTAGGATTAAGCGCAGCTAAGCACTCAACAACGTTGAAGATTTACATAGCATAGCCACAGGAGAATTGCTTCCATTTGGGAAAGAAGCCAAAGAGCTTGCTTATGACATTGAGCCCACTTACCTGGCAAGCATAGAAGGACCAGTTATTTTCACAACCACTTGGTCATTCATCAGGTGTCTGGTCACGACAACTACTTCTGCACTTGACAAATTCTGGAGCTCATTCACCTGAACAAGATAAACACAGGTCGTGGTTAAATGGTTTTAAACAAAAATTACCATTTGCTGAGCACTTACTATGTGCCAAACACTAAACTGTGGCTTTGCCAAATTCCATCTAATCTACCTATAATTCTATCAGGTTATCAGTACTGTGCCCATTTTAAAATGATAAACTAAGAGCCCAAAAAATTGATTTGACCAGTTACACAATAAATGAATGGCAGAACCAGACTGAATCCCTGAAAGTCTGATTCCAAAGTGAATGCTTTCAATTACTTCAAAATTGTAAACAGCTTTGAAAACACCTTTGAAGTTACATGTGCTAAAGAGAAACTGGTAACCATTTGTTTTGTTACAGAGGTAGGTTATAAAGGCAGATGACATTTTTTAAAGTTTTCTTTCCATCAAGTGTGCAAAAACAAAAGCTGAAGTTATGTCAGCCGGAAATGCTAAACGCCGTACATGAGACAGTCCTCCCCACAGATGTGTCTGAAAGAGGTACATTGTCACCAGCGGCTGACGCTAACACCAGGAAGAACACAAGGCAGTCTTCTCCAAACCTTGGCCCAGATGACTAAGCTTTTATAAATTAGCCCAAATTCAGGGACTTGGAACTCCTAAGTACCTTTTCAACGCTTTCCCTTTCATACCACTGCACAGGTTTTGTTGAAGTACTTGCCGCTTTGCCTCCTTTTCCAATAACTCTGCCAGCAGCAAAGGATGGCACTCTGATATGAGCTTCAAGTTTCACCTCTTCTTTAGGACTAACAAAGTTTTCTTCTTTAATTTTTCCATTGTCTCCTTCCCTGAGCCTACAAGTAGATGAGAACATATCCTATCAGTGTCATTCTTGAAGGGAAAGAAGGTCCATTAACTCAGAGATGGCCCAAATCCACTGGAATGGCCTCTTGGCAGGGACACACCTGCATGTGACAGACTGTTGCAGATGGCCTAAAAGGCAAAGTTAGGAAGGTTCACAGTAACAGGCACCACAGAGGAGGCAACTGAATGCTGAACAGGATTTATTCTTTAACAAAAAGAATGAAAGGCAATTAGTACTCAGCTTAATTAAAAATAAATCCTTTGTAGGCAAATGGCCATTTGCCCTCCGATCCTAAAAGGTTAAACCTTTCCTGCTTTCACTAAGAAAGTAATTGCAATTTTCCTTGAGGATAAGAGACGGGAAGACCTACAGAGCTAGCGCTGTGGCAGGCTCACACCTGCTGAAAAGATATTTTCTATTGAAACAGGTTTCTTCATTCTAGCCAAGTGGCTTCTTTACTTTTTTTTTTTAAATAAGGATTTTATTTATTTATTTAACAGAGACAGCCAGCTATAGAGGGAACACAAGCAGGGGGAGGGAGAAGAAGCAGCTCATAGCGGAGGAGACCGATGTGGGGCTCGATCCCCAGAACGCTGGACCACGCCTGAGCCGAAGGCAGACACTTTAACGACCGCCTACCCAGGCGCCCCCATCTACTTTGAATAATAAGGCAACAAAATCAGGTTAATGCACACTTCTATTTATAGTCAACACATACTGATACCTACTGCATACAACTAGACATTATACTTAGGGAAACTTCTATTATGTACAACCATTGATTTGCTCTAGTATATACCAAAGGATAAAGAAGTCAGAGTTGGTTTAACCTGGACAAGCTACTCAGGGTAAATCATAAAAACAAGTGCCCAACACATTTTTACATTTTCACTGGTGCAGAAGCGATAAGCTCATTATAGGGGGTTACAGAAAACAAAATCCATCTTGGTACCCTATATTCCATTCATTCACAAAGTCTTCAGGCCACAGATCTAGGTATTAGAGGACATAGTTCTCGAATTCTTCACAGAAAGTATGGGTTGGGAGGTTTACTACCCTTAGATCTCTCTGATCACTTTAAGAATATTTAAGCATTACTGGTTTTCTTAAATATTCCTTTTTGCTGTGATTGAGGGCATATATATTTATAATTGTCGTATCCACTTGTTGGATACATCCTTTAAGAATAATATAGTGCCCTTCTGTGTCTCTAACTATAGTTTTTAGTTTAAAATCCAATCTGATATGAGAATTGCTACCCCAGTTTTCTTTTGAGGGCCATTGATGTGAAAGATGGTATTCCATCCCTTTACTTTCAGTCTGAATGTATCTTTAGGTTCAAAATGAGTCTCTTGTAGACAGCAAATGGATGGGTCATGTCTTTTTATCCAATCTGCAACCCTGTGGCGTTTTATGGGAGCATTTAGGCCATTTACATTGAGACTGATTATTGAGAGATATGATTTTAATAATGCCATGTTGCCAGTAAAGTCTTTGTTTCTATAGATTGTGACTTTCTGTTCTGTATCCCTCTTGGGGCCTTTTAACTTTTATAGAACCCCCCCCCTTAATATCTCCTGTAGGGCTGGTTTCGTGGTTACTAAATTGGTCAATGACTGGTGATTCTGGAAGGTCTTTATTTCTCCATCCATTCTGAATGACAGCCTTGCTGGATAGAGAATCCTTGGCTGCATGTTTTTCTCTGAAAGAGTTTTAAAAATGCCCCCACCCCAACCCTTTCTCTCATTCCAGGTCTGTGTAGACAGGTCT
>NW_024425563.1:50940237-51003734 GCF_017311325.1 Ursus maritimus | reverse complement strand
CTCATTCACCCTGGCCGTCAGAGCCTCTATTTTGACTGCATTTGGCTCATAGAATTTTTAATTTCTGCCAAATTCGCTCTCATTTCCGCCCTTTAGAGATTCTATATTCTCATTAACATTTTCGTTAATACTTTTTTCAAGTCTACACATCATCTTGACCATTGTTACTCGGAATTCTATTTCTGATAATTTGGTTAAATCCATATCCATTAGTTCTGTGGCAGAGGCCACAGACTCATTGTCTTTTCTTTGCTGGGGGGGACTTCTCCTTCTCGTCATTCTGATGAGGAGAGGATGCGGGGTTGTCCAGAGCCCAAGTTATTGACCGGGACCCAGGGCGTGCGCACTTGTTTTATAGGGATCTTAGGGATGTGGGCTTCTTGATTTTTCAGCCTGCCTTCTGGGGGAGGGGCCTGCCGCGCCAATACTCAGGCAACCCTGTTTGGGTAGAGTCTCCGTGTCCCCTGCGAGGGGGGATGGGGATGGGCACCCTGTGAGCCGGTGTTTCCAGGCTTTTCTTCTCTGGCGGCTTTCCCTGGAGGTTTGCTGTGCCTTTTCTGAGAGAGCAGCAGTGGCCGAATCTCAGCCTCTGTCTCGGAACAGAGGGATCGCGGGCCGTTCTCCACTGATGTTCTGGCAACTTTAACTCTGTTTCTGTTGGTGCTGCTCAACCCTGCAGCGTCCCGGGATGTGCGCCCCACACTCAGCGTCCCAGCCCTCACTTCCAGGGCCGGCGCGTCTCTGTCCTTTGTGTTTCTAACACCGCCAGCCGCCAGCCGCCACCGCGGGCTCCGGACCTCCGCACACTCCAGAGCTCTGGCCCTCAGTCTGGTGGCACGCGCTCCCGGCTCACGGTCACAGTCTGTTTTCTCCCGGGTGCCGTCCGCGAGGCGAGTCCGCCCGCTCCCCCGTGCAGGTGGCTACTGCTTCCCGGTGCCCGACGCGGCGGCTCCCTCCCCCTTCCGTTTATCTTCCGATATCTGTGCGCGGTTTCACGGCTCCCCGCTTTGTACCTCAATACTCAGCGCCGGAGATGTTCATTTGTAGAGATCCAGATGTATCTTCCTGCGTCTCAGGCTGATTCCGTGGGTGTTCAGGCTGGTCTGGTTTCTATCCAGCTCGACTCAGGGGACCGGCTGAAAAAGGGGTCCCCTACTCCTCCGCCATCTTAACTCGTCAAGTTTGTTGAGTATTTTCATCATGAAAGGGTGTTGAATTTTGTGAAATGCTTTGCTGCATAAATTTGAGATGATCCTGTGGCTTTTTCATTTTGTTAATGGTGTTTATTATACTGATTGGATTTTCATGTGGAACTATCCTTCCATTCCAGGAATAAATCCCATTCAGTCTTGGTGCATAATCCTTTTAATATGCTGTTGTATTGGACTTGCTAGTAATTTATTGAGGATTTTTTCATCCGTGTTCATCAAGGATATTGGTCTGTAGTTTTCTTTTTTCTTTTTTGTAGTGTTTTTGACCTTGGTTTCAGGGTAATGGTAGTTTCATAGAATGAGTTATGAAGCATTCCCTTTTCAATTTTTTGGAAGAGTTTAAGAAGAATTTGTATTAGCTTTTGTTTAAATGTTTGGTAGAATTCACCAGTGAAACCATCCGGTCAGGGCTTTTGTTGGGAGATTTTTTTTCCTTCCTTCCTTCCGTCCTTCTGTCCTTCCGTCCTTCCTTCCTTCCCTCCTCCCTTCCTTCCGCCCTCCCTTCCCTCCTTACCTCCTTGAGATATAATAGTGTTTGGAGGTTTTCAATTACTGATTCAATCCCAATTCAGTCTTGGTAAGTTGTGTGTTTGTAGGAATTTGTCCATTTGGTCTAAATTATCCAATTTGCTGGTGTATAGTTGTTCATAGTACCCATAATGCCTTTTTTAAGAAGTAATGTCCCCTTGCTTGTTTCTGATTGTAGTTATTCAGATCTTCTGTTTTCTCTTGGTCAGTATAGCTAAAGATTTGTTGATTTCGTTTATCTTTTTCAAGGCCCAAATCTTGGTTTCATGGATTTTTCTCAATTTTGGTTTTCTCTTATCATTGTTTCCTTCCTTCTGCTAGCTTTAAGTTTAATTTGTTCTTCATTTCCTAGTTCTTTAAGGTATAAATTTAGGTTGTTGATTTGGGAACTTTTTTCATGGAAGCATTTATAGCTATAAATTTCCCTCTTAACATTACTTTTACTGCATCCCATTAAGTTTTGGTATGTTGTATTTTAATCTCATTTGTCTCAAGATACTTTTTTTTTTTTTAAGATTTTATTTATTTGACAGAGATAGAGAAAGCCAGCGAGAGAGAGAACACAAGCAGGGGGAGTGGGAGAGGAAGAAGCAGGCTCCCAGCGGAGGAGCCTGATGTGGGGCTCGATCCCATAACGCCAGGATCACGCCCTGAGCCGAAGGCAGGCGCTTAATTGCTGTGCCACCCAGGCGCCCCGCAAGATACTAATTTCCCTTGTGTTATCTTCTTTGACTCTGTTTTTATGGCTTTTCTGGTTTTCCTTCTGTTGATTTCTGGTTTCATTTCATTGTGATCGGAAAATATACTTTGTGACTTGAATCTTTTTGAGTTGTTTTGTAGCCTAACAGATCTTGGAGAATGTTACATGTGCAGTTTAAATATGTATTCTGCTTTTGGCTGGAATGTTCTATTAATGTCTGTTAGGGCCAGTTAGCCTAACTGCTTGTGTTGTTCTGGTCATCTGTTTCCTTATTGATCTTGTATGGTTTTTTAATCCATTATTCAAAATGGAGTATTAAGTCTTCTATATTATTGTGCTGTCATCTGTTTCTCCCTTCAGTTCTTTCGGTGTTTCCATATGTTTAAGAGTTCTGATTTTTGGTGCATATGTTTATAATTGTTTTATCATCTGGGATATTTGACCCTTTTATCACTGTGTTAGTATCACTTTGTCTAATAGTTTTTGACTTAAAGTCTATTTGTCTGATACTAGTATATCTGTTATATTGGACCATTCATAAGACCTGTTGGGAATAGAGACATGGGATGATAAAATCCCATGAACACTGTCCTGAAGGTGGTTGATGTAGGTGAGGACCAGATATTGAGTGAGCTTGGTCCTCTCTCCCTCAGAGACACATTGGTGGATATGAGTAGGATGGCCCTTTCAGAAGGGTTTGGGCAGGAGGATTCAGTAGAGAGAGGTATAGGAGGTTGGTAGGATTTAGGGGGGAATAGTTTCCTCAATTTACTATGGGGTATAGTTAATCTGGGAACTAGCCTACTCATTCCTTGTAAGATCAAGAAAATTCCCCCCCCCCCAGACCATTCTCAGTGAGACAGAGAGACTTCTTCCACCCCCTCCCTAATATATAATCTGGCTTTTTTCAGTATAAATACCTGAAATGTAAAAGTGAGCCTCATGTTAAGATTGAAGGGAAGGACACTGATGACTGGCTCTGTATGGACTTTGGTAAGTTATTCTGACCTATTTTACAGATAAGTATTTGTTTTGTCCTAATCTTGAACTATTTTCAGTTGCAAAAGGATTGAGATCAGATTGCTTTTTTTCATGTGAAATTTTTTATATTTGTTTACAGTAAGTTTTAATTGCAACCCAGGAGGTCTTAACACGTGAAATCCTCACCTAATGTGATACGTATATAAGTAGCCATGCTGGTCATCAAGATGGTGGAGAACAGAGTGGATAACACGGTAGAGATCCCTTAGTGGTGGTAGGCGGCTTGGGGTGTACATAAAGTTGGCTCAGAACGATTCAGTTGAGGTGAAGATAAAGGGCATTCTGGGTACTGAGAAGGACAAGAGCAGAGGAGTGGAATTTTGAAAAGACCTAACAAATTTGGGTATTAATATATACATAGTTTCAAAGTATTTCCCCACAAGGGAAAATCAGTAATTGTCAAGAACTGTGAAGGGTCTGAGATTTTACCTTATAACAAGTTAGCTGCCCCGTTTCATGGGTACTGGTGAAAGATTTAAGGCTATTCCTATGTTAGAGATGAAGGACAGTTTTATTACTCATCAGTCACATTAGCCAGCAGCAGTATTCTTTTTTTTCACCAGCTTCCCTGAGCCCCTGTTTCTATAAACACAGGGCCAGATGACATCTGCAGACAAAGTTCTAAGAGAGGAACCCTGAGATTGGGGTAGCACATCTTTTATAATGGGCAGGAAGCAGACCCACATTTACTATGGTGGAAGACACTTTTTCTGCTAAGGCTGTAAGGCCAGGGTTTCTCTGCTTTGTCACTCTTAACATTTTGGACCACGTGATTCAGGTGGGAGTGAGGAGACATATCCTGGGCCTTGTAGGATGTTGAGTAGTCTCCCTTCTCCCCTCCAGCCCGGTTTGTGAACATCAAAAATGTCCTGAGACCCACTGCTGTGAGTAAACCTGTCCTTTGCTCTGGAGGGAGATGGCCTCTTTTGTGACTATTCATTACACAGTCATCCTTGAAAAGATAGTCTAGAACAAAAGGCAATCCATGCTTTGCTGCTAGGTATGCAGAAATGTGATGCCCGTGGAGAGTGAGGTTAACATCACCAGGAATGTTACGTATCGGTATCCTGTACCTCCCGTACGATGCACTGAGAAAAGCAGAGCATCATTTTTATTTTTGTAGGAAAGGTATCCATAATTTGCATTTCTAATAAATTCCCAGGTAATCCTAATCTGGGGTCCATACTTTGACAGCCACTCTCTGTCACAGAGGTTTGAGAGAGCACAAGAATAAAAGCTAATGAACTGCTGCTTTAATGTTAACTCAACTCTTCTCTGTCCTTGGTTGATAGGCAGCATGGTGATTCATTTGATGCTTCCAGAAACCAGAGAAACCTATGAATTAGAGAAATTATGGACCCTACGTTCTTATGATGACCAGTTAGCACAGATAGCACCAGAGACATTACCTGAAGACTTCATTCTTGGAATAGAAGATGACACTTCATCCCTCACTCCAGTGGAGTTAAAATGATATGAACTGTTTTAGTCATCATCAGCTTTGGATTGGGTTACTTCTTAAAAATATAGCTCTGAAACCCCACCTGATTGGTCGGGTTGTTGTCAAAACAAGCCTTACCTGTGGGCACTCATGCTCAATGAATGTGGAAATTGTAGGTAAGTGAGCTGATTCTCACACCAAAAATTATTTTTATTTCTGAGATCCCAGCAGGATTTCCCAGAGTTAACACTGGCTCCTGTGCTCTGTTCACAGTTTAATTTTGTCTAAGTGTAAATCTTATTCTGTAGAATGGAATAGCCAATTGTTTAAATAAAGCAAAAAACACATCACCCTCCCCATTGGTCTTATTACTTAAAACCTACAGTTCTTACTTCATAGGCACCAGTAGTATCGAAATCCACAGTAAGTACTATAGAATGGAGAAAATGAGGTAAGTACCAATATCGACTGGTAAATTGAAAATGACACTATTACTAAAAATCTAAGTTTGATTAAATTTGAACAACCAGAAATAAAACATGCTGTACACCAGGCTGCACCTAATGATGAAAAACTTTATTCTGCATCAAGGTATCTGGAAAACGAAGCTGCATTTGGGGCACATTACAGATGAGGAATGATCCATGTGCGGTGAGTACAAAACTCAATTACAGAATTAGATACTCCATTACCATTGCTTAATTAAAAGTAAAACAGGATTTGCCACACTAAAAGGCTAGAAGTGAAATATGACAGAACTTTATAAATGCAGCACCTATAGGTATGTGTGTGTATAAAAACAACAACAAACATGGGAAGAAAAATCAAACGCTGAGGAAGAGCTCTGGCCTAAGCACATCTCACCTGAAATCCAACCAGAAAGCCAGCCTATGATTTTATTTTTGCAATTCATTATATGAAAAAATTATGAATGCTAGGTGAACTGTATGACAAAGGGCACTTTTTGGCTAAAACTACAAAATAAACTGGTTTTCTGAAAACACTTAAGAAAACATTTCAAGTCATTTGCAAAATGTCTAATTGATAACAGTGATCTTCAGAAAAACTTACCTAGTCTGTAGAAATTCATCTTGAAATACAAAGGAGGCCATATTTTTCAAAGCTTATTATATATGCCCTTCAGATCAGTGGGATATGATGACTGATCATTCAATGAACAAAAGCAACAAACAATTCTGAGAGCAGTGTGGCCTCGGAGACCACCCACACCCACATAATTGTACATACTGGGCTTTGCCATCAAGTTAAGGAATGGGCATATATATCCTGTATCCCTCTATCAGGGGTCAAATGTGTTCTCAGAGTCAGTCAAATTATATTCCAAAAATTGTTTCCTGGTATCCTCTACTTTTTTTTTCAAATAATTGGTTGCAGAGAATACAGAAATTCTGTATTTTATGTAATATTTTAGGTGGCCTTGTATTTTTCTAGATTTATCGTTGTTTAAAAGTCTTCAAAATAGCTTAGTGAGGCTCGTGACAGTGCCTGGCACATGGAGATGTAGCCTTGATATTGCCTTTGAACACTGTCCCACCATCTGAGTACCCCATTGGTCTTCACAAAGCAGTTCTGTTGGGGTCTGCTCAAAGTGTAGACCGACTGGTCTGAAGCGTGTTGGCAAACTAAGCATCCCATAGGACAAGCTGGAGCTTGCTTTTTGCCAATCAGTTTAAAGTCCACAGGGGCTGCATCTCTCTTCATCGATGCACTTTAGGTAGTGATAGTCTAAAGCACAAAGCATTTGTATGCATTTAATCACATAGCCAAGTCTCCTGAAGCCATTTAAACCAGCCGTTCCAAAACCTCCTGCAACCACTTTGCTCTGTTAGTACCATCGAAAAAATTCCCTACCATAAACGAAAAATTAAATGGTATTGCTGCTCTCCAAATACAGGCACTGCTCCATATCACTGAACATTTATTGGATTTTCCAACCAATGGTGTCAAAAGCCTCAAAAAACCTGAAATTAATTTTCCAGCTTACGGTCACCAGCCAGAAGTAAAATTTTTCTGTTATTTTCCTGTTAGCTAATTAAACTTTTTTAAAAAACTGTTGGACTTTTATCTTTATAAAGTATATAAAATTTTCCAAAAAAAAAAAACACAAAAACAATTTTGCTTTCATTGCATTACTGAATAGGTACCTGAGGTAGTTGAGTAAAAATGCACGTTTAATACCCCTGCCAACACCATTCAGCACTTCCCTTAGGTTATTCATGTTAGTGTTAGATAAAAATAAAACAGAGAACAGTTTTTCTATGCTAATAGCTTAACACTTAAGTTCCTGTAATCATTCTATTCTGATCCAATTTTAACAACTGGATTTGGGAGCAATCTATATTTTATGAATTTAGTGACTGCATCATTAAGCCAATTTCTGGCATTAGGGGGGTATATTAAGAAAAATTAGAATATTTGTTACACTGAGAATACAACAAAAGGGAAGTGCAGAGCTCCTCTCTTTCCCTCCCCCCCTTATTTTTTTTTTAAAGCTGGGTGTCATACATTTCAGAGAGCATAAAGTATACATTCTCACAGAGACAGGAGTTCAAAAGTTGCCTGGTCCTCAGAAACAACTGGCTAGGTAAAAACTTGTGCATGTAATTCTGGATATTAGGGGTTCAGCGCCCGTCTGTTGGTTAAGCAATCTGTCTTTGGTTTGGCATCTGCCTCTGTGGTGGGCTGTTTCCTGAGCCTTTACTTCCGTCTTGACTGAGGTGGTCCACTTTGCAGAGCTTTCTGCTGTTGGTGCTGTTTTACCTGAGTCAAAATTTCCTGAATCTTTCTCTGGGCAACCTGCAAAAGGTGAGAGATCTGAAATTTCTACATAATCAAAGGTTACTAACAGTTATTTTACTCTTCCATTTCAACAACTTCAGATCTGAAGGTTAAAGATACAGATCTGAAGGTTAAAGATACATACTAGTTTAGTTTGCTAGTAGAGTCTGAAATTACCTGCTTAGGATTAAGCGTGTTAAGCACTCAACAACGTTGAAGATTTACATGGGGTGGGGGCATAGCCACAGGAGAATTGCTTCCATTTGGGAAAGAAGCCAAAGAGCTTGCTTATGACATTAGAGCCCACTTACCTGGCAAGCATAGAAGTGACCAGTTATTTTCACAACCACTTGGTCATTCTCATCAGGTGTCTGGTCACGAGGGACAACTACTTCTGCACTTGACAAATTCTGGAGCTCATTCACCTGAACAAGATAAACACAGGTCGTGTTAAATGGTTTTAAACAAAAAATTACCATTTGCTGAGCACTTACTATGTGCCAAACACTAAACTGTGGCTTTACAAATTCCATCTAATCTACCTATAATTCTATCAGGTTATCAGTACTGTGCCCATTTTAAAATGATAAACTAAGAGCCCAAAAAAATTGATTTGACCAGTTACACAAATGAATGGCAGAACCAGACTGAATCCCTGAAAGTCTGATTCCAAAGTGAATGCTCTCAATTACTTCAAAATTGTAAACAGCTTTGAAAACACCTTTGAAGTTACATGTGCTAAAGAGAAACTGGTAACCATTTGTTTTGTTACAGAGGTAGGTTATAAAGGCAGATGACATTTTTTAAAGTTTTCTTTCCATCAAGTGTGCAAAAACAAAAAGCTGAAGTTATGTCAGCCGGAAATGCTAAACGCCCCTCGTACATGAGACAGTCCTCCCCCACAGAGCGGTCTGAAAGAGGCATTACTGTCACCAGCGGCTGACGCCAACACTCAGGAAGAACACAAGGCAGTCTTCTCCAAACCTTGGCCCAGATGATCCTGCTTTTTATAAATTAGCCCAAATTCAGGGACTTGGAACTCCTAAGTACCTTTCAACGCTTTCCCTTTCATACCACTGCACAGGTTTTGCTGAAGTACTTGCCGTTTTGCCTCCTTTTCCAATAACTCTGCCAGCAGCAAAGGATGGCACTCTGATATGAGCTTCAAGTTTCACCTCTTCTTTAGGACTAACAAAGTTTTCTTCTTTAATTTTTCCATAAATTCTTCCCTGAGCCTACAGATGAGAACATATCCTATCAGTGTCATTCTTGAAGGGAAAGAAGGTCCATTAACTTCAGAGATGGCCCAAATCCACTGGAATGGCCCTTGGCAGGGACACACCTGCATGTGACAGACTGTTGCAGATGGCCTAAAAGGCAAAGTTAGGAAGGTTCACAGTAACAGGCACCACAGAGGAGGCAACTGAATGGCTGAACAGGATTTATTCTTTTAACAAAAAGAATGAAAGGCAATTAGTACTCAGCTTAATTAAAAATAAATCCTCTTTGTAGGCAAATGGCCATTTGCCCTCCGATCCTAAAAGGTTAAACCTTTCCTGCTTTCACTAAGAAAGTAATTGCAATTTTCCTTGAGGATAAGAGACGGGGAAGACCTACAGAGCCAGCTGTGGCAGGCTCACACCTGCTGAAAAGATATTTTCTATTGAAACAGGTTTCTTCATCTTAGCCAAGTGGCTTCTACTTTTTTTTTTTTAAGGTTTCTTCATCTTAGCCAAGTGGCTTCTACTTTTTTTTTTTAAAATAAGGATTTTATTTATTTATTTGACAGAGACAGCCAGCGAGAGAGGGAACACAAGCAGGGGGAGTGGGAGAGGAAGAAGCAGGCTCATAGCGGAGGAGACCGATGTGGGGCTCGATCCCAGAACGCCGGGACCACGCCCTGAGCCGAAGGCAGACACTTAACGACTGCGCCACCCAGGCGCCCCATCTACTTTGAATAATAAGGCAACAAAATCAGGTTAATGCACACTTCTATTTATAGTCAACACATACTGATACCTACTGCATACAACTAGACATTATACTTAGGAAACTTCTATTATGTACAACCATTGATTTGCTCTAGTATATACCAAAGGATAAAGAAGTCAGAGTTGGTTTAATCTGACAAGCTACCAGGGTAAATCATAAAAACAAGTGCCCAACACATTTTACATTTTCACTGGTGCAGAAGCGATAAGCTCATTATAGGGGGTTACAGAAAAAACAAAATCCATCTTGGTACCCTATATTCCATTCATTCACAAAGTCTCAGGCCACAGATCTAGGTATTAGAGGACATAGTTCTCGAATTCTTCACAGAAAGTATGGGTTGGGAGGTTTACCACTCCTTAGATCTCTGATCACTTTAAGAATATTTAAGCATTACTGGTTTTCTTAAATATTCCTTTTAAGGTGACTACACCATACCACATGGGCATTGAAGGATACAGGGAAATAAACTGAATTTCCCCGCATACAATTATAGTAGTTCCATTTATAAAAAAGCGCTCAGCATCAAGAAGAAACATACAGTAACTGATGTCTGTGTTTATCTTTTAAGATTTCATACTAAAAGTGATCCTGTAGGTTTGGGAAGGGAGCAGTTTACAACATTTCTGAGTTGGGACTTCAAAGGCCTGGACCAGAAGGCTGGTGTGAGAGACTAAATTTCTTCACCTGAGTTTGAGCCTAGCCAACTGCACCCACATCTCAAAGTACCTCCTTCTGTTTCCTATTCTTCCTGTAAATGAAGTGGAAAAAGCTTTTAGATTTTTACTGAAAAATGTCCCATAGAAAAGAGAGATTTAAGAATGTTATTTTCAAAGGGGAAATTGGGGAGAAGTAGGCACTGTTACTAGCCACATTTTAGAGCTAAGGGAACTTAGGCATAAGGTTCAAGAGTTGTCCTGTTGCAAAGGTGGTAGAATAAGACATGGGTTTGGTATAAAGTAGTTACATTCTAATGCAGTAGTTACTTGTACACTTGTACTAAGTTCTGTGGGAGAAATCATGTACTTGCAAGTATGTGTCTGAGAATTTGGCAGAGTCTGATTCACCCCAAGTCTGCTGAACACCAGCTTACGTATATGGTGCTTCCTATGTGGCAAGCAGTATTCTAAGCACTTTATATTCTTTATACCTTATAACCTTGTTTCAACCTTGTGGATGTTCTAATCCTCATTTTACAGCTGAGTAGGGTCACACAGCAGATAAATGATAGAGCTGGGATTTGAACTGGCAGCCTGGATGCCCAGTCTCTGCTCTTCATCAACTCTCAGTATACAATGAAGGGCATTCCAGCTGCAAAGTTCCCAAACCCCAGTAAGTATGAACAATGGTTCACACCAGCATAAATGCCAGAAAAGTTCCATTTCTACTTCTAAAATTGGAAGGATTAGAGTGATTTGTGGTCAGACTACGGACCACGGCTCAGAGTTAATTCAAGGGTAAGAGGAAAGGGGGGCATTTTAATTCAAGGTTAAGGCCTCAAGGACAAGAGGGAAACTTGGGGAACAAGTTTTCCACCGCATAATAACCAGACAGGTTTGTAAATTTCAGTCTTAAAGGTCTCACCTTCGCATAGTAACAAGGCACTGAGCAGATTCTCCTTTGGGAGATAAACCCAGCAACGTTACAAAACTCTCAAAATTGAAACAAAGTCTGCTTTATTTTTGAAATGTAACGTTCAGTATGTTTCTACTCTGTTCTTATTCTTATGATTTTCCATTGGGAGATTCTTTTTACTGGGTTTTAGATATATTTAAGGGAGAAGCCAGGTTATGAAGTTCCTGAAAAGAAAGCATTAACATTCTTCAAATCCATTCATTCGTTACCTGTGCACACACTCTAGAACCCATACCTTGAACTGAGCCTCCGGCGGCCCGGTGATAATCACCATCCTCACTTTAGCATCTGGCGCTTCTGCTGGAGCGATCTGTAACAGACACATCAAGGCGGGATGACACTTTCAGGTGCCACTGATAGAAACGTTACACATACCAGCCTGACATTTGTGCGTGACTTAAGTGTACAACGAACGCCTTCTGGAAGAAAGTTGCAGAGCAGCAGTGGTTAACCTGGGTTTGTTAGCTGTGGCTCCTGCCATGAACTGTGCACTTACACTGTGCGCAGCCCTGATGTAAACGTCCACATGCAATCTCAACTAATCCTCACTAGGTTCTAACGAGGTGGTGCTGGACTTTACAGAGGGGAAACTGAAGGCTGAAGAAGTTGAGTTACCTGGCCCAGCCATGATCACACAGCTACTCCAGCTGGAGGGAGAAGTGGTCTGTCTCCACTGCCCATGTTCCTCATCACTACACCAGTGGTGCTCAGAGTGTGGTCTTTGGCCCATATGCGTCAGAACCCCCAGGTCTGTATGTGCAAGAAACTGCTATGTTCACAAATCTAAGACTATTGGTAAATTCCTCTGAAGTATGCTCATTAGAGTAACATATGGAATAAACTAACATTAATTTGGCAGAAAGAAAGTAAACAGCTTTTCTATTTTTGCAGAATATATGAAATCACACAAAAAGCCTGGGCCAGGGGAAATGTTGCAGAAGCTATTGAAGGGCGAGGAAACCAGGATTCTTCCAGAGTCATAGGATTTGGGGACCCAGCTGGTATTTGTTTCAAAAGAAAAAAATTTGCTAAACATATGCCGTGTAAGAAGCAAATTCTTATTATTAAGAATGGGAAGCAAATAATACGATAAAAACTACCCCAAATTCTACCATTACGATCCCTGTCGGTTACTAATAGAGTCTACAAGAGCCCTTCCCACCCACGTTTAGAATCAAAAAATGTTTTTATTTTTAATGGAGTCCTCTCTTCTCCCTCCCTCTGTCATCTAGAGCCACACTAATACTATTCCTACTTCATGCTGGGCACTCACTAATTTTGAGTCTATAAAACAAGTAAGTACTTCCCTTTAATCTAAGCTCTTAGAATTATTCACAGGAAACCCCTGGAACAAAGACAGCATTCTTTATCTTTCTGATTAGATTTGTCAATACTGGTGAAGGAGGGCTGGGTCTAAAGGCACTCATACATGGAGTTTGAGAGTATAAATTGCTATAGTCTCTGAAAAAGCCTGAAAACACATGCCCTTTGACTTACCAAATCTACTTTTATAGACTTACCTTAAAGAATAAAGTTGTATGTAACAGCTTGGCTAAAGGAACTCTGTCCATCACTGCACTGTTTGTGCAGAGTAAGAATGGTCTAAATGTCCAAGTGAACACAAATAGTTAATACCAAGTACGTGCCTACTAAGTACACACATGAAATGTATGTATATGTAACTCTAGCAAAGTGTTAAGAGTGGTGGTACATCTTTCAGACTCTGTATGTTTCAGACTTGGAAACATTTTACCCTCATTATACAACCTCTGTGAAGCCCGAGAGAGAGAAAACTGAATACGTAAATACTCAGTTCTCATTCAGGAAATAAATGTTCATTGCAGTTTTTCCAAAGCCAGTCTACTAGGTTCTTTTTGCACGTGTCAAAGACTTACTTTTAACTCAGTCAGGAAACTTGAAGGACAGTAAGGTTGGTTCACCCCTCAATCTTGTACCACCACTTTTCCTTTACCTGTTTATCTTTGCTGCATTTCCTGTTCATGTATTTTGTTATCTTTTGCTACAAGAGAGCATATGAGGGCTATTTCTGTGTTTTGCTTTTTTATTAACTATTTAATTTACATACAGTAAAATTCATTCTTTGGTAACAAATGCATAGGCAGATAACCACCACCACAATCAAAATAAAAATAGTTCACTCTCCACAATTCTTTCCGCTATCTCTCTGTATTCAGGCCTCCCTCCCACCTCCAATTCCTAGCAACCACTCAATTTTTTCCTCTATCCCTATAGTTCTGCCTTTTCCAGATTTTACATACAAATGGATCACAGAGTATGCGGGCTTTGGGGTCTGATTTCTTTCCCTTAGCATGTAACATGAGATCCAACTAACTTGTATCTATCAATGGTTTGTTCTTAGTATCTTCTGCGTAGGTGGACCACAGTTTATTTGCCCATTACTGAACATGTGCTGCTTCCCATTGGCGGTCAGCTGGAAATAAAGATACTATAAACATCTGAGTGCAACTTTTCTGTGTACTTTTTTTTTTTAAGATTTTATTTAGAGATTCATTTATTATTTAGTTAGCACGCAGTGCAGAGGGAAGGGGCAGACTCCCCACTGAGCGTGGAGCCCTACATGGGACTCGATCCCAGGATTCTGAGATCATGACCTGAGCCGAAATCAAGAGTCAAAATCAAGAGTCAGAGGCTCAACTGACTGAACCACCCAGGCACCCCAGTACTGGATTCCTTCAAACAAAAAATTTTATAAAACATTAACGACAAAAAAAAAACACCCCACTAAACTGATGTGTTCCTGAAGAAAACTGTCACTGCATCGAGCCATTATCAATTTGTGCATACCTTAAAACACAATGAGCTATGTAGGTTATTGTTTCTCAGAATATCAAAATACAGAATCTTCAGCGCACACAGATATCTAGTTGGTGAATACCATACGCTGTCCTCTGATACTTGTTATCCCACTTTCCATAATAATAAAATACTTAGCTCAACATTTCCCTGTTGCTCTTTCAGCTGTGTCTGGCCTTGTGATGCAGTTTCTGAGCAATGAAATGGAGATAAAAACATCCTATGGCAGCTAATAAGAAACCTCTGTAAGAGGAAGGTTCTTAGTGTCCTCCAACTGGGTGGACCACAGACTCATGACAGCACAGAATACTGTCATTTGGGACCTTGAGGGACCAAGGCCATGCGTGCGGAAGATGAGCTAGAACAAACCTAGGTCCAGGGACTTAGCAGGCCCAATTACCACTCCCGCACTAGACTGTGTACCACTTTTTTCTGAGACGTCCGCTTACTTCGTTGAAGCTGTTGATCTGTCACACCCTATGTAGCCCCAGTATAGACTGCCAACGTTCAATTCGATTATAAAGTGGCAGGACGACTCCTGTTCCTGTAACTCACTGTCATTAAAGTACTAACCACAGCTGGCAGAACAGTACCTTAATAGAAGCTCCTGCAAAGCGAGAAAGCTGCTTGATGTGCTGCCCCTGCTTGCCGATAATGGCGCCGACAGACAGGGCTGGGATAAACAGATGCACAGTCTCCGTTTCCGATTGCTGTTGGAAAGACAGGACATACGTGTGTGTTCGGTAAAATGAGGCTACTACCATTGGCACAGGGATGGGGGCATTCTCCTACAGGAGTATTAGGAAGTTGACAAGAGTTCGTTGGTAAGAGTTAACCTGAAGTTGAGAACAACATCTCATTCGTCCTGAAAGCGTCTGAATTTAAAAGGTCTTTTTACTCCACAAAATTTTCTTCAACTTTAGGATGTCACTGATTTGCAGATTAAAAAGGTAAGTCAAAGTCATAAAGTTTAGATTCTTGACAAGTAAGTGAAATTCTGGGCCACACATCAACAAACATGACTGCATCCAAGGACACCAAGTCTACACCTTATCCGTGCAGGTTTTGCTTCATACCTGATGAACTGTGCTCAAAGGGAAGAACAACTGAGTCCCATTACACATGATGAACCGTGTGAGACCTTACCACCGTGCCGTACATGACCACACCCAAGCCTAGCAGGGGATTCGAAGAGAACTAGATGCCGCGCTGAAGTGGCAGAGTGCCCTAGGATTCTGCCGTATAGTTCGTTACTCCTTCCATCTCTGCCCTTCCTTTGCCACTTAACACAAGGACAAATGGGTAACATTTTGAAGACAAACTCCTCAAAGATTTTTCAAAAATGCATTTTATCTGTGTACTTTACTTCTCAACTTCCCACTTCAAGCCATCTACGTCCTTCCTGAGTCATCTTCCCTTCAAACGGTCGTTCTTGTAGGGCTAACAGACACACGCTCAAGAGGACACAGTGACTGGGTTCCCCCACCCCTGCCAAAAAAAAGGCTAATCCAAGATCCAGTGATGTTACTGGTGAGCTACAGGCTCCAAAATGGAGAAGCCGTGCACATGTTCATACGTTAATACTTGCTTACTTTTTAAGTAGACTCCATGCCTAGTGTGGAGCCCAGCGTGGGGCTCCAACCGACAACCCTGAAATCTAGACCTGAGCTGAAACCAAGAGTTGGACGCTTAACTGACTGAGCCACCCAGGCGCCTCAACACTTGCTTACTTTCTAACAACATTAAGAAAAACATGCTTCCAAGGGTAAGTCAATTCTAAGAAATTCATTCCAAGAAATATTTTTTATTTTCTAAGACTTTTTTAGAGCAATTTTAGGTTCACAGCAAAATTGAGAGGCAGGTACAGATTTCCCGTACATGCCAAGAAATATTTTAAGATGAACCACAACTGAACACACTAACTTAATATGCAGTTGTGTGGGTTTTTTTTTAAGATTTTATTTATTTATTTGACAGATATAGAGACAGCCAGCGAGAGAGGGAACACAAGCAGGGGGAGTGGGAGAGGAAGAAGCAGGCTCATAGCGGAGGAGCCTGATGTGGGGCTCGATCCCATAATGCTGGGATCATGCCCTGAGGCGAAGGCAGACGCCTTAACCGCTGTGCCACCCAGGCGCCCCCCCCTTTTTTTTTAAGTACACCTACCAACTAAGATTTATAGAGATACTAGAAGATATGTTTATTGCAGTAAGAAACGTACACATTAGGGGCGCCCAGGTGGCTCAGTCGTTAAGCCTCTGCCTTCGGCTCAGGGCGTGATCCCGGAGTCCTGGGATCGAGCCCCACATCAGGCTCCTCTGCTGGGAGCCTGCTTCTTCCTCTCCCACTCCCCCTGCTTGTGTTCTCTCTCTCGCTGGCTGTCTCTGTCAAATAAATAAATAAAATCTAAAAAAAAAAAAAAAATGTACACATTAACTACTTGGTAAGAAACACTTCACAGAATTCTCTCTTGAGCCTTCTTACATTCTTGTTATGGAGGATACAATAAATTCCGTTTCCAAGTACTCAAGTTGGTCCCTCAAGTACTGTAATATGTTCACACAGAGCCATGAAACAGCTTTAGTCTGATTTCTCATTTACTAAACTCTAAATTCGTTAAGTCTCAAACATGTCAACAGTTTTGCTTTCAAGCAACCCAGGAACTGGGAAAATCTCTAGAATATGATCATGTTAAGCAGTTTCTGGAAATCTCAGTCAAAGGAAACAGCAGTACCGGGCTCATTCATTCTTACTGCACGAGGAGATAAATTCTGTGCCACTTCACACCGGTCCACCGAATGACCGCACTCCTACAACACACAAATGGGCAGGGGCACCATCCGCTCCCTCTCCTCCCTGTTGAGCGCATTGTGCAAGCAGAGAGCGTGGAGCGCCTGGAACCACAGGTCCACGGGGAGCTGCTGCAACAGCAGAAAGCCCCGTACACACGAATCAGCCATTCCACCTGTCCCTCGACACGCACTTACCGAAGGCCATTCCACCACAGGACACAGATGACTCTATTTAGTAGGAATTTTTTTTCATAGTCTTTATAGTTTCCTTCCTCTGAAGCAAAGATTTTTTTTTTTTTAAGATTTTATTTATTTATTTGACAGAGATAGAGACAGTAAGAGAGGGAACACAAGCAGGGGGAGTGGGAGAGGAAGAAGCAGGCTCATAGCAGGGGAGCCTGATGTGGGACTCGATCCCACAACACCGGGATCACGCCCTGAGCCAAAGGCAGACGCTTAACCGCTGTGCCACCCAGGCGCCCCTGAAGCAAAGATTTTCTAAAAACTAAATTAGTACAGAAACACTCTGGAAATAACAAAAAAGGCCAGGCTGGTTCTTTAAAGGAAAACCTTTTGTCTATGTATCAGTTATAAACTGAAATGAGAAAAGGGAAATATTAGGTAAGATAAAAAGGTACAATAATGTCAATAAATCTGAAAATGTCAAAAATTTGTCTAGTAGGAGTTACCAAAAATCAATCAGAAAAATTTATGTTGACCCAAACAACCGTTACCTCTATAATCAACTCATTACCTAAATAAAGCACCAAACCCGAATAAGTTTAATTCTTCCAGGCAAAATGCTCAGGAAGAATGACCATACCCAGTGGAAAAGACGACATGGGAAACTAGGTAAGGACAGACAGACCTGTTTCATGGGGGGAAATGGATTTAATAAACCAAAATAGGAAATAAATGGGAACATGCTACCAAAAACATGTTCTAATTTGGTTTTTTTTTTAAGCGTAACGATACAGCTTGGATCTCTTTCCAATGTCATTTATATGCCCCTGCCTCATCCCCCTAAAAAGGGTATTCCTGCAGCTAGACTCACCACCGCGGTCTCATCTCCACGCACGTGTGTGCGTTTGTGTGTGTGTGTGTAGTTACCAATTTTCAACTAATTCATGTAATGCTACAATCAAATCTTTGTACAAAAAATTGTGCCCTTGTACAAATACCTCTACTACATAAATTCTTCGAAGTAAAACTGCTTTAGTCAAAGGTTCCGAACATTCAAAATTGATAATTAACAAGTTATACAGTAAGTTTTCCACTCCGTCCACACAGAATGGTGGAATCCCAGTGAAGACGTGCATGGAACATGTGAGTGCTACCTTTGTGTTTAGCGTGGTGGGAGATGGGTAAAAAGCATGCTGAGGTCAAAATTCCGGTTCCAGAAGAAGGTAACTACGAGCAGGGAGCAGCAGCATACGGGATTCCTGTGTGGTCAGAGTTTGTGAGTCCTCTCTGTGAGGCCCATCACCTCATGTACACCTCACAACCCATACGACTAATAGAAACTAACGACATTTCCATTTTAAAAATGAGAAAACTGAGTGAAAGAGATTAAGTGACTTGTACATGGTCATATACCGACTGGTGCTGCGGCCGCATTCAACCCTGGACCGATCGCTTAAGCCATTAAAAAAAAAAAAAAAAAAAAAAAAAAAGACGCAGCCCGCTTCCCACAGGCCCGGATGTGCTTACACCACAGAGCTGCAGAAGTGATTAAGAACAGCCCGGGGCGCCTGGGTGGCTCAGTCAGTTAAGCGAGTGACTTCAGCCTGGGTCATGATCTCAGGGTCTCGGGATCGAGCCCCACATGGGGTTCTCTGCTCAGCAAGGGGTCTGCTTGTCCCTCTTCCTCTCCCCTTACCCCACTGGAGCTCGCGCTCTCTCGCTCGCTCTCAAAACAAAAAGACCTATGTAAGAGCCCAATGGAAATCTCAGCTGAGGAGGTGCTGCCTTCCCTGGGGGTATCGCTCTTCTCTCTACCTTGGTATGACTTTCTGAGCCAAAAGAAATTTCCCACGTGTCATTGGCAAAAGCTCAAGCCTTTGATCATCGATGTGCAAAAAATGGCATCAGAGACAGTCCATTAAAAATTCTTTATTTGGGGGGCGCCTGGGTGGCACAGCGGTTAAGCGTCTGCCTTCGGCTCAGGGCGTGATCCCGGCATTATGGGATCGAGCCCCACATCGGGCTCCTCCGCTATGAGCCTGCTTCTTCCTCTCCCACTCCCCCTGCTTGTGTTCCCTCTCTCGCTGGCTGTCTCTATCTCTGTCGAATAAATAAATAAAATCTTTAAAAAAAAAAAAAATTCTTTATTTGGGGGGCACCTGGATGGCTCAGTCAGGGAGCATCCAACTCACGGTTGTGAGTTCAAGTCCCACATAGGTGTGGAGCCTACTTTTTAAAAAATTCCTTATTTTGAAGAAAAGGGATAACTAAAGATTAAGAATAATGTAAAGGGGGTCAAAAGGCACAAATTTCCAGCTATATAATATATAGTCACGGGAATGTAACGTGCAGCTTGATGACTATAGTTAATACTATACTGCGTATTCGAAGGTTGCTAAGAGAGATCCTAAAAGTTCTTGTCACAAGGGAAAAAATCACTATGGTCATGGATGTTGACTTATTGTGGTCATCATTTTGCAATATATACAAATATCGAATCATTATGTCATACCCCTGAAACCAATGTTCTATGTCAACTATACTGCAAAAAAATTTACAAAAACTTTTAATAGTTTAATTGAATCACACACACACACACGATGCTCCAACAGAACAAGGATCCGACAGCAACAGATCTGTTGTCTCACCTGCACACACCCATCTTATGTGTGTTTAAGATACTTTATAACTTAGAGTCTCAACGTCTGTTTCCACTGTGAGAATAAAATAACCACATCACAGAAAACTTGCCAAGAAAAAAATCCACTATTCCACGTTTACCTGACAGTTATTTTGTTGAATCTGAAGGTGCTGTTTTCAAGATCTGCAGAAAGTTTGGTTTCCACATTTTTTCACTAATTTCTATAACACGGCAATCAAATCTCTCAACATCAATCTTGTGCCCCTATACTAATACTTCTAAGATTTTATGTAATAGAAATGCTGGATCGGAGCATTAACATTTAAAATCGACAGATATTTCCAAATTCTCATACTAATACATTTATTTTATGGTCAACGATTATATTAAAGGTGGAAATCATTTTATTTTGAACCACGCCTTTCGCACTTACGAAACAGAAAGCAACTTACGATTCAAGACCCCGTGTGAGTTTCCTACAGATAAAAATCCTCTGAACTGTGCTCTTATTTCAAAGTCTTCGTTGACCTCTAACCCACAAGTACCTCCTATTTCCTCTTAAGAGTTAACCTCAAATTCAACTCCAGGAAATATTACTGAGGAAAATCATCGGATTCTGTTTCTTTGGCATACGTATAAATAGCTGTACTACTTTCTTCAAGACTGGTACTCCTGGTGTTTCCCAGGACGTCCTACCGCACTGCAGGACTAAGCCAGCGGTCAGCCATGTGAAGCCTCCCTGGTAGCTCCGTGTAAGCACTCTTGGAACAAATACCCCAGAAGAGGGTTTGCCTTCCCACTCAACTCTGAACTGTGCAGATCTGTGACAGGGGCCTGTCCTGCATAGCTTGGCCAAGGCACTTCTGTTGCTATCATCAGTGAAGAACCCTGAACGAATAACGTTAGTTCCTTCTTTAGTACTTCCCAGTCCTAAGAATAGGGCCTCTGTGTGCAGAGCACACACCTCACAGCCTGTCAGTGTGTCCCACAATGACCACGTACCATTTATTCCAGGGGACACTTTAAGGCCTTTCTTATTTTAGTAACTGAATTCACATGGACACTGACCATAAATTATGCTTAATATTAATCTGTCATTCTAGTCCTTATGGTAAAACTGATAATCTTAACTAATTTTTTTTTAAGTAAAGATAGAATCTAAGTATTTTATCTCACTGAGAACATCTATACCATGTTCTTCTGAATAACATACTTTTGTTTTTGGCCTGACAGTGTTAAGGCCTTTTTAATGATCAGACTAAAGCCGATGTGTAACTTGCCCAGATCTGCCCCATTGTATTTTGCCACGACTGTGTAATTATTTGTTTTCTGGGCCTTGTTCCAGAAAGATTTTAGGCTGCTTAGAAAATACACATAATCTAGAAGTAAAACAAAGGAGGCGAAGAAATAAGAGCACAGGGACCTGAATATAAAAGATGAAGCCAGGAATGCTGCTCTTGTATACATTTGGCTCTAAGCTTCCTAGCAGCTAATTTAAGAAAAGAAAATCAGCTGCATAATTGAGTACGCCTGGAAGAGAAAATCTATCCATTTGCTTCGTAAAAAACACTTTTCCCGGGACGGATCCCAGAGAGCAACTTCTGTCTTCAGAGGAGCAATGTTAACAGGAATCCTTGGAGCGAAAGCCGCAGAGCCTCGAAAGCACAGTGTGGGCATGTGTCCTGGCCTAGAAGATACTGAGGACAGCTCTGCTAGGAGAAGAGCTCAAACCTATGTTGTCGCCACGAAAGCTGAACAAAAGCCAAATAATCTTTCTGACATGGTGATGAAAGGCCACCAGCGCTTTTTTTCGTTTCTTTTTGGGGGTGGGGATCGAGTAGGAGTGAACACGTCCCATACGAAGACTAAGAGCAAACTTAAAAGTTGTGTGAGGCTTTGGAAGAGGAGTCGTGGTCAGTAGAGAAGGGCCGGAAGGACCAAATTTTAACAGAACTTCGGAAGGGGTGAAGACATAAAGACTCCGTATAGAGACAGAAAAATGTGCTGTGCTGGGATGAACAGGAACAAGAGAGGCTGTCGAACAGAAAAAGCAGTGTCAGAAAGCAGCCTAGACACACCAGGAGGCAGGTGGTGCCCCACCCCGATGGGCAGGGACGCGCTCCCGGTGACGGCGCCTCACTCGTCAGATGTCTGAGGCCTGGGGAGACGTTTTTGAACATCACCCAATGCCCTTCACGCCAAGTCCATGCATGTCCACCCAGCACCTCCCTGACCACAAGCTACCTTTACAGGAGCTTTTCCTCTGGGAATATACGGCACCTCCCAGAACTATCCTGTCTCTCTGACAATGGCTAAACTGGTCTGTGGAGCAAATTACTGTCGTGGAGAGTTCTGCAATCCCAAGCTTTGTTTCCACGACGTGGATATGTAGACAACTCTCACAAAATGATGAAGCCAGAACAATGGGTTGGGATAAGCCTCTTGCACCTGTGACTTTAAGTCTCTGAGATCAAGCTTTGCATTTAAGTTCAGGTCCAGCTGCATTATCCTGAACCCCTCTTCCTAAACCTTCAGAGGTGAAGGGTAGTCACATGACCCAAGCTGCTTCCCTACGATTTCTGCCAGATGCCTATCGGCAAAACTTCCTTTGGACTTCTTGGCAGACTCTATGTTAGAGCTTGAAATAACATGAGAACAAAGCTGCTCCACTGAAAGTTTGCATAACTGGGGAAGTCTGCCAGTGAGTAATTCCTCACCGTCTATCACGAGGAGATACAAGAATGAGCAAACAGTAAGGTTAAGTGTATCTACTTTGTGGGGAACAGAATCTAAGGCATCGCAAAGGCACGGAGACGTGCCCGCCAGCCAACGAGACCAGGCTTCAGGAACTGGAAGGACGCCAGTGTTTCCTTTCGGTTTGTACAACAGATACTCCTGGGGTTTTTGTTTTGTTTAGTTTTGTTTGTTTTGTTTTAATGGATTTGGGTCTGGAACTGAAATTAAGTTTACTCAACTCCATGACCTGAACAGAATATTGAAGTCTTTAAAAAAAAAAAAAAAAAGGGCACAGAAAGTTTCTCCCCATAGCTGAGTAACCAAGGCCTCCTAGAGGTTGTAAATGTAGACGGTAAGTTATTGACTTTGAATTTTTTTTTACTGACAAAAGAGCTGTACCTACAATAAGAAATCCTAAGAAGTAAGGCTAAGAGAACGGACTCAAAAATCCCTTTCAACTCCTAAAATATTGTTTCTCAAAGAGCACCCTGAACTAGCTAAAAACCTACGAAAATGTTCATCTTTCTTGCCTTTTCAATAAACAGAAAGTTAGCAATTTTAGGATCACATTATTGTTCTGGAGACTTCTGGGAAGATTCCAAAGACGCTATCAAAATTATGAAGACAACAGCACTTGAGCTAACTTCTGCCAACCCAAACGCCAGGAAGTAACACTCAGCTATGGATGCTGTTCTGTGCGCTGCCAAGTTCAGCTCCTGCTCTGTTCAGGAGCTGCCAATTGCCTCTTCCCTACTGTTCGAGCGTTTTTGAAAGGAGCATTTCTTGTCATTTCTAAACTCAAAGTTTGCCAATTAAGTACTGCATAAGCCAGCTGCTAGGCAGGAACTAGAGACTTTTTGTCCATTGGAAGAACCGACTCTGGCTCTATTAGAAAAAAATCCACCTGGCAGGTTCCAGTTAGAATACATCGTTGGGGGTCGGGGGAGGTGGGAGGGTGAACAAAGTTCTGGAATGGAACAGAAGTAAGGGATTTATCCAAAGTCAAGGTGCATCAATTCTCCTTTCATGTTACAAAGCAGCACTGAGAAAACATGAGTAGAAAAATGAAACAACTCCAAAAGAAAGAGGAAGCAATACATAAAAAGAGGCAGAATCTTTGAAACATTGAGTCATCAAAACCGACTTCTTACCAGGCAATACACACTTCAAGTGGAAGAGATTCACTGCTAACCTACAGGGCATCGAGGATTAAAGGGTCACCCTCAGTAAGCCACAGACTACCCGTGAGAGCTCCTAAGGGCCGGCAAGCTTCGCATCCGCAGCTGCAGACGCCAGGCCGCGAGCCCGCACCTGCCAACCTTTCCTCCGCTAACCCAGTTTTCAAATACATGTCATCACAGACCCTCACAGCCCCACAATACTAGGTTCTTCAGCAAGAAGAACAGTGAAGCCAAAGGGGAAAAAAGGGAATGTGAAAAAAGGTAAGAAAAAAGAAACTGATAAAGCTTTGGTAAATTTAATTATTGCCTTTAAAAACAAGTTTGTGTTTCAAAAAGTGGTGACCATTAGGTACACTTCATAGTATCAGTGAGCTGTGTTTAGACAACGAACCGAGTCTAATAATATACAGCGACGGCAAAGCTATTCCAACTGAGTACTTCCCCACAAAGAAGTTCTATACTGAAACAGACCTTGTGAAAGAATTGCTCCCTTGAAACAGTAAATTAGGAAATTACCTCACAGTTATTTGGAAGCATAGTTCACTCTAACTGGTATCCAGAAACACAACACAGTTCTCTGAAAATGGTGTTTTCCCTTTGTTTCGATGTGAAAATAATCTGTAGGAGTGGAATCTGAAAGATCGAATTTTCTCCTCCAGAATCAATTTAGATTATCCTGGGTTTTGTGTGTGTATGTGTGTGTGTGTGTGTGTGTGTGGTTTTTGTTTGGTTTTGTTTTTGAGAGAACTTAAAAGCTCACCTGCACCCTCCCAGGCTCTGTGCAATTCCCTTTATAGGGACTAGTACTAAATCCAGTAGGCAGATTTATTCATCTCTTCAGTTATAGACACGGTCTCCCAGCTTCTCTCACAGGTAGATGTAACTGATGTTATGTTCTGGTAACAAGAGCAACCCGTAGAAGTGTAAATAGCTATTGTCAGGCAGTGTCCTTATATGAGGTGGCTGTTGATTTTAAACCTTCATCCTTGCTGGCTGGACTCAGACTCAATGGCTGGAGCTTGAGCAGTCACCCTGGTCCAGGAGGCAGCATGATAACTAAGCCAAGAGCACCTGTCCTAGATGATGCAGCACAACCACTCCCAGCCTTGGATAGTCTACCCTTCGCCTCTTCTGAGGAAGAAGGAAAACTCATTTAAAACATTTTTTTTCTCTTGTAACACATAGCCATAGCTAATCCTGATATACACAGCATGCCAAAATATATTTAAAGGCAGGAAAACAGACATATGGCAGCATCCCATAGATACTTTTGAACTGATATTTGTGGATTGTAATAACAGGTGATCCAAAGAAAAGGGGGCAAGTTTTTGACGACTTTTTTTTGTTTGTTTGTTTTTAAAGAGAGAGAGAGAGAGAGAGAGAACAAGCGGGGTGGGGGCGCCCGAGGGAAAGAATCTTACGCAGGTTCCATGCTCAGAATGGAGCACGATGCAGAGCTTGATCTCATGCCCCTGAGATGACGATCTGAGCCCAAATCAAGAACTGAACATTTAACCGAACCACCCAGGCGCCCCTTACCCACACTTTAAAATAAAGCACCAAACAAGTTAGAAAGAGTGACATACCTGAGTGGTATGTATTTACGCTTATCCCAAATATCGTCTACTGTGAATTACCCTTGACACAGAATAGTAAACATTCCTTGCAGAACAGTAGTTTGACAATGAATGGGTAATGAAAAACTTCTGATGACCTTTACGAAATCACAGATTTCTGAGCTTCCATCTGCTCCCACTGAGATTCTGGTTCATGTACGTCCAAGGAGAGGCACAGGTTCTTATGCACTTAAGAAACAGAGCAGCTGTTGTTAACCTTGCCCACGTCCATACTGGAGTCAGCCAGAGAGCTTTCCGAAGTAGTAATACCTGAGCCTCGGCCCCCATTCCTGCCCTGGGGGGTAGACTCTGACACAGAAGGTCTGGGGTAATTCTAACGTAAAGGACAAAAAAACATTTTTCCTCGTAAAGCAGAAAGTAGAGAAAGCTATTCTTTACAGAACATTGCCAACTAACAAATGTAAAAGATGGCAGACATAAAAATAGTAATATATGACTGGGCGACCATCAGCAATGGAGAGTAAACCCGCTGGGGGAAAGACTGCTGGGGAGCAAGACATGTATTCTCAAAGGGCTGCTGATTAAATCTTAATCATAGACGGGAAAGGTGCCTTTACAATGCAGAGATCGCACAGATACTACCTTAATTTTATGATCAAACAACATGACCAACAATGAAACACATGACATTATCTGCTTCCCAATGGGACACAGAGAAGATATTCCTGCCCTCAAAAAAGGTACAATCCTGAGCCTTATCATGTACAAGCAGTCAGTCAAACCCACAGGCGACATTCTAACCACTAGCCTGGATTTGCAATGCCATAAATAAGAAAACAAGAGGGGGAGGGTAGGCAGTAGGTGACACCACATGGGATGAACGCCTGCTGAAAAGAGAAAGAGGGGACTAGAGAGACATGACAACTAACGGCAATGGATAACCCTTAATTGGATTCTTTACTAAAAACACAGCTATGTAATAGAACATTATTAAGGTAACTATGAAATTTAAGTACAGACTGCATATCAAATAATATTGTGCCAAGTTTTTTTTTTTTTTTTAAAGATTTTTATTCGACAGAGATAGAGACAGCCAGCGAAGAGAGGGAACACAAGCAGGGGGAGTGGGAGAGGAAGAAGCAGGCTCGTAGCAGAAGAGCCTGATGCGGGGCTTGATCCCAGGACCCTGGGATCACACCCTGAGCCGAAGGCAGATGCTTAACGACTGAGCCACCCAGGCGCCTGTTTTTTTTTTTTTTTTTAAGATTTTATTTGATAGAGAGAGAGAGAGAGAGAGAGAGAGTGAGTGCATGCACACAAGCGGGGGAGTGGCCACAGAGGGAGAGGGAGCAGCAGGCTCCCCGCTGAGCAGGGAACTGGATCCCAGGACCCTGGAATCACAATCTGAGCTGACAGACGCTTAACTGACGGAGCCACCCCCACACCCCTGTGCCAAACTTCTTAAGAGTGATGATGATACTGTGGTTAACATCAAGGTGAATTCCTTGAGGACATGAAGTTAAAACTAGTACAATGCTCCCATTAATAATTACCTTTAATCACAACATCTGTAAAAATATATACCAAATTTCCAAGACAGGATTATATACCTATGTATTTCTAAGAAGAAAGGCAATTGCGAGCACATATTTTTGAAATCCACAAAAAGATGTCTTCCACGCTAGAGAAAAGGGGTAGATTACAGGAATAGTTCTCCGGATAATTCCTGACACATTCTTTGAGGTCTAAGACTAATATGCAGAGATAAAGTTAGTAGGTTTAAATCTACAGAAAAATTGCAAGAACACACTCACCTGCAGCAAACACATGCAATATAAGCATAATTTATCAACTATTCCAACTAGACAGATGGTAGATTTGTCTTCTTTCTTAGCACATAGTGTTTCGGTACCTCCCACACCAATTTAGAGAAATGGCCACGTGTGAAGTTGGGGATTCTATTGTACCACTGCCTACAGACATGTAGAATAAAATGCCCACTTGAATTCTGCAAGTGACCTGGATTGACAAGACTGTCCACAATTTATCCCTTCATTAAGAGAATTTCCTTTTCCTGCCCATGAAACCACCAGGCCTTGAGGGGTTCCGAGCTCCTTCCCCTTTGCAGTGTTTCTACCATTACTACTGGCAGCTTCTCCACCTTCTGATCTCACTGGCTGCTTCTACACCTCGCTGATTCTGCTTTAAAATCTCAGGAAAAGCAAAGACCACCTATTCCAGTGGGATCTTCCTTACATTTACTTTTGATTCGCTTTTATTAAAGATCACTGACCCTCTTCTCCCATTCTTAAAATGAAACAAAATCTCTACTTGCTTAAGTCACTCAGACATTTAAAATCATAAAAGTCCTTTGGAAATACTGTTTTAAACATACTCTCACTTCTCTTAATCCTAATTTATCTTAGAACACAAGAACCCATTACACAGAACGGTATCACTAAATTACAAACCCGATGAAATCTAGATAATATTCCTAGTATTCATGTATCTTAAAAATAGCTACCTAACAATTCACTTTAGGAATTTCTGCACTGAAACAGCCACATAAGTATAAAGGACCGAATGTTCGGTAATGCTACCAGTCGTAATGTGAGAAGCTCTACTGATCGTGATATGTAACCAGTAGAGAGAAAAGAATTTAAATGACACCTCAGTTTACAAATTGGGAAAGTGAGGAACAAACTAAGGGGCATGCCCAAAGAGAAAGCTGGGTTAGGGCAGGTAGCAGAGGTGCAGGTTACGTAAGAACTTCTTTAGCACAGAGTTAAATAATCAGCTCCTTGTCACTTTTAATCAATGCTGTTTTACACAAAAGCATCAGGGATACATCTGCCCTAAACTCAGTAATATGACAAATGCATCTATTTATAATAAAGAAACTAGCAGCCATATTAGATGTTAAGTCCATATACTCTCCAATTCCTATTTTAGGCTCACTTTTACCCTCCTCTTAAACTTTTTAAATTACTGAATTCTGTAAAGACTAGAAATGCCTGACTCGAGAGAAGACTCCTTAGCGGTAATTCATCTAGTTCATTTTCTTCATTGCACAGGTGAGAAAACAAACGCAGAGGGAAGAGGAGAGTGACCTATGGCGATACAAAGCGCAGGCAGAGCTGGGCTGGACCTGGGCTCTCACCCCAGGGATCCTTCCTGCCGCCCCTTTAAGCATCAAGCTACACACAAGTCAGCTACTTCACAGCCCCATTAGCTGTGCTGGAAAGCTCCAGATAATGCATGATGAAATCTATTCACACTGAGGTGGCACTGAAATTTTGATGCCTATCCATAGATTCATGGGCTTTGTTATATGGCTTCAAGGACCAAACATGTTTGCAGCAGCAGGTGAGTTGCAGGGGAAGGTGCAAATGTCGCTGATCATAAAGGCAGAAACACTGCAAGAAGAGGCCAAAAGTGAAGAACACCTAACACAGTCTGGTGGTTAAGGACAGGCCAAGGGAATTCTCCTTTATAAAGGGATAAAATATGAACAATCTCAGCAATCTGTGCTCTCTGTATAATTCCAGAAGCATTTTACTCTACATGGAGTCTAGACAGTGTTATAATGGAATGCCCAACACCAATTCCAGCTGGACGTTTTCCTAAACTGGTACTGGAGGTACCACTCAAAGCATGTATTCTAGAAGAGTCAAACAGTAAGGGAGAGATTTTAAACAAATCCGTGACGGAAGATCCTAGAATGTTGCTAAATTTCACATGACTGTCTACCTCCGATTACCACGGATTATGCAACAGAATTGTGAACTACTTTCTATAAAAATTACTCTGTAAAGTATCTGCTATTCTGCATTTTTATACTATCACTGGTCTCCCATTTTTGAAACCTGAAGAAAAAATGCTATTCTTAAAAAGCAAATACAAAAGTCGGGTTTCTTTAGTAACAGTCTACCTCTTTACGAACGAATAAAAGCTGTTTAATGGTTGCACACGCACATACACAGTAGACCTTGAGCAAAACTATCTTGAACTATTTAAAAAGCACACTCAAAATGGAAAACATGTCTCTACTGACCTTTAAACAAAATTATATATATATAATATATATATATATATTTGAGAGAGAGTGGGAGGCGGGCGGAAGGAGAGGGAGAAGCAGACTACCCGCTGAGCAGGGAGCCCAACATGGGGCTCGACTGCAGAACCCTAAGATCATGACCTGGGCCAAAGGCAGACACTTCACTGACGGAGCCACCCAGGCTCCCCGTTATCGACCTTTCAAAGCAGTTAACTTCCAAGTGAAGTTAAAGATGAAGGAAGCCTTTGAAAAGTCCTTTCCTTCAACCTTTAGAAATAACTGACGTCCCCCCCACCCCAAAGTCTCAACCTTTTTTGATATTTAAAAACCAATGCTGACAATCCTACCACTCCAAAACTGCTGTTCCACCTACTCCACGAAGGGGCAGGTAAAAAGATTCTACTGACATGAACTGGAAAGCATATCCTGGCTCTCAACTGATACATCGTATGGGGGCAGGTTTTACATGAGAATTTGTCCCGATTAGCATTTAATGTCACAGTGCTTGAGGGCAACAAAATCTGACTGTGTCCCTCTGACTGCATCCCACTCAACCACACAGAAAGCCAAGGTCCATGATCTTACCTCAAACTGCGGGTAAGGAGGAGTCATCGCGGAAGGCGGCCCTGAGGTGGGAGGTGGCATCCCTGACGTGGGTGGGAACAGACCCAAGGCATTCAGATTTAACCCAGGAATTAAATGTGCTTGAAGCTGCAAGAGTAAAAAAGTCTCTCATTTTACAATTAAAAAATCAAGTGTATTTGTAAGTGACAATATTCAGACTGTGACCTCTTGTCTAGTAAAGAAAAAAAATCATTTTATGACTCAAATTTTAGAACAAAGCAGATGTTCCCTGTAATTATACTTGAGTATATATGTTTATATTTCTTGATATTTTAAAAGCCGTGTGCTCATTTGCCCCCTCCTTGATGCGAAGCTACACGAGCTTTCTCAAAGCAGGAAACACACCCTTCCTTTCCTTAATGACCAGCTCGGAGTGCTTAACCAAATATGTACTCTGTATGCTACGGGCACAGTAAATACAGACCGAAACACGCATTAGTTGAAGAAGTAAGCAAACAAGATTTGTACATTGAAAAGCAAACCAGATACAGAACAAGCCATTAAAAAGATTTTTACTCCTTGGATAAAATTTGGCAGCCATGGGTCTAAAGGCCTAAAAGTCAAGATCCTTGGAAATCAGGTCTCATCCCATGTAACTATGGCAACTAAACCTATCTTTGAGGTGGAGACGCCAGACTTGAGGTGTGAGCGCCCCGGAGAATCTGCAAAAGGTATATGGAGTCGGATTTGCTCGCAAGGGACTCTGAGACATCAGACGAGCAGGGATGATGGAAAGGTGGGTCAGGAAGCCAGTCATGTGGGCTAAGACAATCAGCATTCTTCTAGGCTCTTCTCACAAAAGGTAATATCATTTCTCTATTTCCCTTCTTTTAGGTGTAGAGCCCAATGGAGGAGTGTGTTTTTCAATCATTTACTTGAAAATTCAAAATGGACTTTTGAAATCTTACATTGTCTGTACCCTCCATCTATTAAGGAATGTCAGCCATTCACTTTAATTGCTTTCATTGTGCTAGAGAAATTATTTTGTCATTTTTAATCCTTTTGTCTCCATGGCTTATGACTAACCAGGTAAGTCTTAGCTTTGAATTCGTAACAGTTGCTTCTATACGCACGTTATCTCCTGTAATCCCAGTCCTAATCATGGCATCACTGTAGGCACAGTAGCCCCACCTTACAGATGAGGAAACCAATGCTTGGAGACCACGCAAGAGAACAGAGCTGTAGCTAATAAGTGACTGAGGTGGGATTCAAACCCAGTTCACATACCTACCTCTCAAGCCCACACTCCTACTATACTCATTCAAATTAATATTGTGTCGAAGTTATTAACCTTTTTAGGTAGGTATTAGTCTTACAGAACAGATAAGGAAGCTAAGGCTCAAAGACTAACTAATTTGCTAAAATCAGAGAGCCAAGCCTAATATCAAAGCCTTCTTCCCAACTACCCCCGGGCACACTCACTATGGTGCCAAAAATCAACTAGAGATTACATCTAATGCCGGCTCCACTAAAGACAACAATATTAATGCAACTGAAAACATCTTTTAACGGTTCGTCAAAATAAAGGCATGTCCTCCATATTAAAACTAACATTCATAGAAGCAATATCGTTTTCATAAGACTCCCTGATTTTCTTCATTATCTCTTCCTCAGCTTTGGCACAGGTTTCAACGTTGCCTTTAACCGTAATGGTGCGCTCGGGGTTATACAGCGTCAATTCCTGCAATCTGCAGAATGAGAGAGGAGAAAGAGAACGAACGGAAATTAGAGGAGGAAGACAGTTCATAACAGTTTGGCCACAGATGGCAACTAAAACCCAACTCTGGTGGCTGGCAATACATAAAAGTGGGTGGTCAGACATGATGGACAAGGAGTAAGCCCCAAAAGACATGAATCCAAGAACTGGAAAGCTGAAGAAAATACTTCCCCCATTCCTACCTTCTTAATAAAAAGGTGTATACAGTTCAGTGAAGTCCATGTGTGAAACACAGTGTACTTCTTGTCCACTTAAGGTGAACCTTTCTCACAATTTAACGGGGACACAGAAAGAAAATGATCTGAGGCATGTACAGTTGGAGTGGAAACCGAGAACCAGATGTACCTCACCTTTCATAAAGATGGTCCCAGTCCGCACTGACCAATTCTAAACGTAACTGGCATTCTCATGGGTCACAAGCAAGAAATAAGCATGGAAATATTCCCAAAAAGCAAACCAGAATTCTTGTGTCCAAACTTACTTTCTGCCAATAATTTTTGAGTTCAGATCAAAGTAAGCTGGAGAAAATAACATAAATCAGTCTGCCTTGACTAAATAAAAAAATGATCCCTTGATGACCACTAAGAAGTTAGAGGCATTCACAATACTCAGCATCTCCCTGCTGACCTAGTCCCGCTGAAGCTTCAAAATCCACTCAGATGACATCTGAGACTGCCTGAGCCCGAGCCCGTCAACAGCCTTGAGAGAAGCAATGGGAGACTCTTCGCCGTGGAAAACAAGACTAAGTACATATAGACTGAAAGGATACAGAAAATTGGTGTAGCTCTCCTTCATAACCGTAGTTAAAATTCTCATTTTCACTACACAGCAGAATGTCTTAAGCTGAACCTGAGCCAGATGAATGGGTTAGCATTCCTTAACTTTGTCTCTAATTTGCTAAAAAGGCAAACATCTACACAATGAAGGCTATTTCGTAGACTTAAAAAGTTTATTTTTCTTCTCTGGTCTCAACCCACCTCTCCCCTAAGCATTTTATACTACAGTTTTTTTTTTTTTAATAGCTGCTTTAGAATAGCTTTTAAGATTTTTTTCTCTTAAAACCCTCCCCTTTCTGGGTGTAAAATTCAAGACAGGGTAGGATTGTTTATTATATGGGTTTTTTTCTTTACAACAGGCAGGACTTTCTGACTTCCGACCACTGCCTTCTTTGAAAACTCCTTGCTACGTCAACATGCTGCCTCCCTCTCTTTACCATTCTTCCTCAGTTTATCAATCTCTTCTCACCGCCTCTTCTTTGGGTACTCTGATGTAAACTAAGACTAGTTACCCTCGGAAAGAGAGTTCGTTCCATATAATCTCAGAGCATTCATGGACCCAAGGTGTGGCAGCCAGTTTCCAAGACGACCTACTGTCCAGTAACCGTAGTCCCTCCCCTCACTGAGTAGAGCTGACTTGTGTAAATTATATTAGAAAAGTGATACAGTGTGATTTCAGAGGCTGTGTTATAGAACACAGTGCCACCTCCACCTTGCTCTTTCTTGGGTAATCCACTCTAGGGCAAGACAACTACCAATTCTTAAAGACACCCAAGCAGCCCTGTGCAGAGGCCTCACACCAACAGCCAGTGTGGACTTGTCCGCAACATCAAGAGACCCCAAGCCAGAACCCCCCAGTTCAGCTGCTCCTCAATTCCTGACCCGCAGAAATTAGCTGAGCAATACATCTTTCCTATTGTCTCAAGCTGCCAGATGTTGGAATAATTCGTTACAACGGATAATAAACTGGGTTATATACTTCAACTTCGGGAGTATATATCAGAAAACCTGACCAAGACTTCAGCTAGAAAATGCGAATATAAAGTATTTAGTGCTTTCTGCAGCCTTAGTAGGAACGGATAATGCTTTCAATACGGGTTAGACACCGACAGTAGATTAAGTCTGAGAAACCAAATGAAAGTGTGGTGGTACAGGCTAGCTCAGACACTTCGAAGACGGGGGAAGCTCTGCTTAATATAGAACCTAGAACTTCACAGCAGTGCTTGTGAATTTTCTAACTCAAAGAAAACAAGGCAGCACTTACGGAGATATTGTAATTTTAGTGTCAGTGTCTTGCTCAATTTTTTTAAGGTTTCTTCCCTCCTTACCAATAAGACGGCCTACAAAGTTATTATGGGCTAAAATCTTCAAGGGAATCTCTTCTGTGCTGTAAATAAAAAAGAAAAAGGTCATAAAATCAGGGTAAGTAAATCTTCTCCTAGGTAAAAAGATAATATCCATTCATTAAACATTTACTTCCTACCTACCAGACAGGAAGCACAATGCCAGGTAGAGTTTAAAGTCGGCTGACCTACATTCTAGCAACGCATGAATAAAGGGGCACAGACACACAAAACACTAACAAGGATTTGAAGTTAATTTTTAAAACCATCTTCTTTTATGCATCTCAGGGACTATCTCCCAAGGACAGATTCTCTTAGCTCACTGAAAACACCTCTTACTCAAACCCATATCCCTAAATCCCCAATACAATTATACAATGTATAAATGCAAAACAGTATGATTTTGATATAAATTTTAAAATGCATACCTAGAGATACATACACAATTATAGAAAGAAACAGAAGAAACAACAGTGATTACTCTTTAGGAGAAGAGGGTAAGAACAGGAAGGGGGCTTTTACTTTTCATTGAGTACCTTTTTGAGTTTCCAATTGATACCTATCACTGTTTAAAAATATCACTGGTATTATCTGGATGGTGAGCTTTTTAAAATTTGTCTCTATTTTGAAAAAGAATTATAAACTTATAATACAGCAAACATATAACCCCTTATAACTAAAATACATTTAACACATGGTAAAGGTCCCTACAAATTAAGTGCTGTTGGTTAGGGCCCCAGGCTAACTCCAGTACCTTAGTCTGGACTCTCCTTTTAGGGTAACCCTGTGCTGTACGCTCAAGCGGCACAGACCCAAACTCCGTTCACTCTAAGTTCCTGCAGGACAGGCATTTAGAGTTTCAACCTGGAACCCCAAGTCAATCTCCAGTTCGCCTTAGCACAGGATTGGCGATTTCTCCGCCTCTATCCTCGCTGCTGCTGCAGAGTAGGGCTGCGCAGACATCAAGAACAGAGCTCCAACGGGTTCAGGGTAAAGGAGTCAGGATTTGAAGCACGTGTCAATCTCAAGGATTCTTCTTGGTCCTTAGGTGGGCTTCCTGTCCCACCTACAGTTCGACTTTCCCCATTCCTCCCAGTCACCCCATATCCAAACATGACTGAAAATAAAATATTTAAAAGACTCATGCTTTCCAACCAAATCAATAGTGCCAACCACTGTAGCCCTTCAGGACGGCATTTCCCGGTGCTGGCTGGCCATGCCTAAGAACTATGTCCTAGAATTCCAAGATAAAACTGCATGAACATCAACCTCTTCACAGGTTAATCCTCTTTACTCACAATTTTATATCTTGAGCTTCCTTATGCATAATCTCCAGAATAGACTTACAAGCCGCAGAAGTACCTTCAGGGGTGGAGAGGATAGTAATTGACTTCTCAGCAGCACCTGCATTCTCCTTACGGTGGACATCGATTCTTACGGGGAGCACAAGAGAAGAAGAAAACGAGAGCTGTAAGCACGTATTCACAATAACAGGGGGTGAGTACCAACTTCAAAGTCATAGGACCTCCGGGCAAAGAGTGGATGACTCACTTCCCTCAAGAGTATAAACTCTTGATAAGCTGTCAACTTTGATGCCTTAAAGACAAATTTGAATTCCAGGAATACCCACCCCCACCCCCTTTTCTCAAGTAGGCACATCTTTTCATTCTCTCAAGCTGTATGTGCCTATTTTTCATTTTGGTGTCACAGAACAAACATCTCATGTCAGAGAGCTTTGGTTCAGACAAAAGGCTTTCTTCTGCTCTAAAGCAAACAGGAGCTAGAATGCAAGCCAAGAGGCCCAGAGTTGGAATCCCACAAGCCAGGCCAAACTCATTATGCCACACAGAATATCCACTCTCCATCGTATGAGACGTCGCTTGTCTGTTTCCTCTTGCAAGGCTCTTTCCACATTTTGCCTCCTTGATAGAGGAAAGTCCGCAAAAAAAAGAGTGATAGCAATGGAACCCCAGAAGATGGCAATTCTACTTCAAGGAAAACCAAACAGCGGGGCGCCTGGGTGGCCTAGTTGGTTAAGCATCTGCCTTCAGCTCAGGTTATGATCCCAGGGTGCTGGGATCGAGTCCCTGCATCGTGCTCCCTGCTCAGCGAGGAGCCTGCTTCTCCCTCTCTCTCTGCCTCTACCCCTGCTTGTGCTCCCCTGCTCTGTCAAATAAATAAAATCTTTAAAAAAAGAAAAAAAAGAAACAAAACCAATGGCTGATAAACACAAAATGTTGTTCAGCCTCCCTGGTAATCACATCCATGTCAATCAAAATAAGATGTCACTGGGCTCCAGACCTCCAAACAGTTTAGATAAAATGAAGTGCTGGCAAGAGGATGTAAGTGGGCACACGCACTTTGGTGGGGGCGTAGAGCAAACTGGCAGGACCTGTCAAAGCAAAAACGCTTATCTCTTGAACCAAGAATCTACTTTTTTGTAACATCTCCTACAGATACAGTCTCATATGTGGCCTCACCCCCAGCATCACTGACATTTGGGGCCCGATTAAATCTTTGTTGGGGGAGCTGTCCCGGGCACAGAAGGGCGCTCAGCAGTATCCCTGCCCTCTACTCACTGGATGCCAGGAGCACACCCCCCATCCAGCTGCGACAAGCATACCTGTCTCCGGACGTGACCAAATGTCTGCTGGGGGAGATCACCACTGCTTGAAAACCACTGGCCTAAGAATGTTCACTGGAGCACTACTTAGAAAGAAAATTGGAATGATCTTTCACATGCCCATCAAGAAGAGCTGCTTAAGTAACATGTCACCCAGCGGTGTACAAACGTGTTGTCAAGTTACAGGTACCACACAGGAGGAGGTCCTTCATCTTAGGTGAAAACAACACATGACAGGATTTCTCTTTTAAAGCTACACATGTTAGTAGGTACGAGGAACAAGTCCTGTAAAGTTACATTCCCACCTCAACAACGGCTACCTCCAGGGATCAGATAAAAGGTAACCCCTGTTTTTTAAGAAAAATGTGCGTGCTTGTATATTTTGAATTAAATCAAAATAACTCTTCTGTTGTCTGAAAAGTATAAGAAAGAAAATCAACTATCTGGAAAAGTGTGTCTGGGGAAAATCAAGTACTGGTGAGTCCCTCTAGCCACCTGAACACCAGAAAACCTACAGAACTCCTGGCCTTAAGAATGACCACTTCAGGGGCGCCTGGGTGGCACAGCGGTTAAGCGTCTGCCTTCGGCTCAGGGCGTGATCCCGGCGTTATGGGATCGAGCCCCACATCAGGCTCCTCCGCTATGAGCCTGCTTCTTCCTCTCCCACTCCCCCTGCTTGTGTTCCCTCTCTCGCTGGCTGTCTCTATCTCTGTCAAATAAATAAATAAAATCTTTTAATAAAAAAAAAAAAAAAAGAATGACCACTTCAGGGGCACCTGGCTGGCTCAGGCGGTTAAGCATCTGACTCTGATTTCGGCTCAGGTCATGATCTCAGGGTCCTGAGATCAAGCCCCCATGTCAGGCTCCACGCTCAGTGGGGAGTTTGCTTGAGATTCTCTTTCTCCATCTCCCTCAGCCCCTTGCCCTCCTCTCTAAAAAAAAACAAATAAAAATGAAATAAAATGTACTTGGCTTAAAAAATAAAAAGAATGACCACTTCATCACACCAATAATGTTAAGGTTTGGATTTCATTTTCTTAAATGTTTGAAAACAGAAGATTTATCTCAGAATTAAAACCTAGAACTAAAAATAAGGGCAATGAGTAGGTAGGGGGACGGGTGAGATAAAGGGGATTAAGAATACACTTAACATGGTAAGCACTGAGTCTGTATGCAATTGTTGAATCGCTACGTTGTACACCTGAAATACATTAATGTAACACTGTATGGTAATTATACTTCAATTTAAAAATTTTCCAAACCCTTAGAAAAAAAGAAAAAGGCAACGTAAAAATGAAACAAATCAGGGACATTTAGAAATAATTAAAAAGTGCCATAGGTAACAGTCCCAATCTCAGGAACTGTCTTTCCGACCACTGTTTCAATCCCCCATCACTGTAAGTATTGCTTATCTTCTAGTGGGTAACATGTTAATCTTCCTCCTAGTTTATTTCCACCCGCTCACCGTGTTAAGGATTACAAAAACTCTGATCCTCTGACAGAAGGAATATTGCTTTACAGATCAGGGTAGCCCTCTGAGACCATTCCAGAAACAGAGGATCTAATAATGACTAGTTTCAACGGCAAGAGTTAATTAAATCCACTGGCAGAACTCTGCAAATGAATCATCGGATATAACAAAAATTGCTTCCCTTCCCTCTCCATCCTCCATCTTCCTGCCCTAAATAAAACAAACAGTTCAATTTAAATCACAGAAGCCCTTTCCTCTGACAAGGAAATGAGTAGCTTTAAAAGGGAAACTCTAATCTGCCACACGACAAGGAAGGGAAACCATTTAATAATTAGTTTCTGCAGGTAACACTGGATCAAGAAAAGCAAGGAGCCCTTGATTTTTAATAGTAAAACCAGGCAAATTTAAGATTAAAACTGATCTCAGCTATGGTTCAACTGTCTTCTCCACGCCCTACATTATGAAGTCCAAGACCATCGACTTAGCACAAAGGTGATGGGTATCCAACATCTCCTGCTTCAAAGCAGGGGGAGGCCGGGGAAGGCAGGATCAGACAGTACTCTGCAGCTAGAGCCGGTGTGCACCACCACTCAGCACAGTCCATTTTGGTTCTGCATGGAAAATGAGTCGGCTCGTTCGACACAGGCATGGTGCCTACGATAAATATGGCCATCCCCTTAAGCCTATCGGAACAAACATCGTAAGCAAGATACACACAGCACCACAGCTGTACTTTCAGAGAAGACTGCTTAATTGCTTGGACCGCAGAAAATAAAATCATTTTCCTTACTAAATTTAAAAAGCAAAATAAGCCATGATCATCTCTGTAGCTGGCCCACGGCCACTTCCATACCCTCTTGTACACAATGGCACGGCCACTTCTCCCAGTGCACTCACTGTTCCTCGGGGAATAGGGCAGCTGCTGTCCCAGAGATGCGCCCAGTGCACTCTACAGAACAGGGGTGTGGACAGTTCACTGCTGAGCTTCTTTGGGTCAAAATCTCCACATACGACTTTACAGGATGGTTAATAAAGCAGAACAGCTAATATATAACTCACTGAAGCTTTTAAATTGAGAGAGTATCTTAGACATGTTTTAAGGGCATTGAACATAATAATTTACATTCATTTCATTCATTGGACACATATGAGAGCCTTCTACATACCAGACAATGTCTCAGCACTGGGGCTACTGTCTGTTTATAGCTCCTGCTTTCTACTCCTGCAAAGCCAGCTCCAACGTTTAATGCAGAATCTTCCAACCCCTTAAAATCAGCATATTAAAGCCATCAAACATCCTTAAAAAAAAGTCAATCAAACTACATGGCTTAATCACAGGATAAGTATAGACCATAGCGGAATGACTTTTTTTTTTTTTTTTTTTTTTTTAGATTTTATGTATTTATTTGACAGAGAGAGACAGCCAGCGAGAGAGGGAACACAAGCAGGGGGAGTGGGAGAGGAAGAAGCAGGCTCATAGCGGAGGAGCCTGATTTGGGGCTCGATCCCACAATGCCAAGATCACGCCCTAAGCCGAAGGCAGACGCTCAACCCTGTGCCACCCAGGCACCCCCGGAATGACATTTTTTACTGAAGTAAAGCAAGACTGAAACACCATCTCTGTACTGGACCCAGAAAATTACTTACAAAAACACCGAAGGCAGGTATCCCTGGGGATGGGGGTGTGCATAGGGGAGCAGAAAACAACCAAGAAGTAGCCCTTTTATTCATCAGTGCCTCCCCCATCAGAAGTGGATTAGGGATCATTTGTTTTCCATTCATGTGTACAAATCTGAAGTTCTCTTTCAGATTAAGCTTTAGCCTCAGTTTTATATAAAATGAACACTAAGATATCAAATCACAAGGTTCTTCCGGATTCCCAAGTACTGTGCAAGAAGGATCATAGCCACACTCAGAAGGACATCAAGTACCAGAACAACTTACTCTGCTATTAAGATTCAAAGGGGAAAACATTAACACCCCTGGCAGCCTCAACTAATACTCACTTAGACTGAGTCTGTTTGGTAATGTTCCGAATGGTGGCACCTTCTTTTCCTATAATGGCTCCAACAAACTGGGTGGGGACCAGCAGGCGTAGAGGCAAGTCACACGGTTTCTGCTTGGAGACCGATCCTGGAGACCCCTGCCTCGATGAGCCCCTCTGCCCAAACCCACGGCGACCTCGAGGCTGCTGCGAGGGGTTCTGCTGGGCAGCAATTTCATCAGGGATGTAGGCCACTTTCAATGTGAAGCTCTCCAACTGGAATCCATTCAGTTTGTCTAATGCTCTGGAAGGTGACAAAGGGCAGAGTATGGGAAGAGAAATCGAGCTCTATAAACCTTTCAGCAAAGCAATACCCATCTCTTCCACTCAGGATTACTAGCTCTAAAACTTCTGAATGAAGCCACCGAACAAGTAGCAAACCCCTAACACATGTAATCCAAGCCCCAGACACACACACACACGCCCGCACGTGCACACACACACACACACACACACACACACACACGAAGAAAAGACCAAGCTTCCAAAGAGAACATATTTACCACCTACCAATGAAAAGTAGAAAACAAAAAAGCTTCATCAAAAGAGTTTGACAAAATGTTACTACCCGTGAGGTTAGTAACAGCTTCTGAATACCCAAACAGCAAGAGAAGTGAGTGGGCAGTCTTTGTCTTGTCTTTCCAAATCAGAATGGAAAAGACGTTCCAAATACGTACCTCCCTCACTTCATCCTCCTAAAAAATACAAATATTAAAACATTTTAAGAAGTGAAGGACAAACAGTCCTAAACCACTCACAGGAGATTCACAGAAGTTAATAGGATAATCAATCAGTCAATAAATTCTCAGTGCCTGTTTGAGCAAGTCCCTGAGAAAATAGCAGTCCCTGACCTTGGGGAGTTTATGATCTGATTTGGGGCAGAGAGGCAGGGGTGCTGGTGAACCAAAAAGAGCAAATGAAGCTATTTTCTACTTTATCTAACCATCCATCCATGCATCCATGCATCCATTTATCCACCCATCTCTATATTTTGAGAGGAGCTCTACTTTTTTCTTCATTTTTAAACCTTATTATGGAAAAGTACCCAATCTTCAGCATACACCTCAATGAATTTTCTTAAGGTGAATATGCAGATCCAGAACTAGGATGTACCAATGTTCCAGAAGCCCCACCATGACCTCTTTTCAGTAGTCACCTCTTCCCTCGATTTCTAACACTATAGACAAATTTTGCCTGTTTCAAAATTCTGCATTAATAAGTACATATGAGTGCACGCTGTGTACTATCATGTCTGGCATCTTTAACTTATGTTTATAAGACTCATCTACATTATTGTGTTCTACCTTACCTACGTATTTTGTAAGTGGATAACTCGGCAAAAAACTGATAAAGATATGGCCAAGATTTCAAAAGCACACATAAACACTCCTAAGAATATGCACTCCCCAGCACACAACAAAACTAAAAACACAAAGGCCCCACACTTTTTCTCTAGGGTTACACAAAGTCTTTGTTCAGATTCTGTTCCAGTGGGCACTAAGTTCAGCCCAGGCAAGGAAAGAAAAACAGGCATGAGGCGGTCTCTGTCTAGTTGCTCAGAGCAGTCATTTCCTAGTCACATACCGTTCTCCTTATTTGCAGATTCAGTTTCTGACTTGGATGCAAAGGGGAAAAAAGAGGTAGATCTAACACCAAAAAGGGCACCATAAGCATGCAATTGGCAGACAGGGCATGCTCATGTTTTCAGGACTCCTAACTCTGCCCTCTCTCCTTACTTGACTCCTCTGTGTGACACTGTCCTACGGTGCCTAGAGCACAGAATGAACTCATATTACAAGACATCCCAATTGAACAGAAATCTGTAAGTAACAAGGAATTTCTCCATCCCCATCATCAGCCCCAAGACCCTTCCCAGAATCACTGTTAACTGTGAAAATGTCTGCAAACGGACCAGCACTTTTCACCGTGTGTGTGTGTGTGTGTGTGTGTGTGTCTGTGTGTGTGTGTATTCAGTACCCTCTTTAAAAGCGTAATTGAACCTGAAACTAATGTAACATTGTGTGTCAACTGCACTCAATTTTTAAAAAAATTTTTAAGAGGTACAAATTTTCAGTTTTAAGTACTACGGATATAATGTACAACATAATAACAGTTAACTCTGCTGTTTGGTGTATTTCAAAGTCGTTAAGAGAGAAGATTCTGAACATTCTCATCAGGAGGAAAAATTGTTTTTCTTTTTTGTATCTATGAGATGACAGATGTTAACTAGTTTGCCTTGCCAGTCATTTCATCATATATGTAAGTCAAGTCGTGATGTACACCTTACACATATACAGTGCTTCGCCAATAAGCACTTTCATCTTCTCAATAAAACTGGTAAATAAGAAAAATTATAAATTATACCCACAAATACACAGGTATATATTTGAATACAAATATAGGAAAGAACAGTGTGTGGCTTCTAAATTATCAATAATATTTCAGTCATTTTTTTAATTAAAAATTGCTTTAAGACACCTAAAAATATAAAAGCATAATTGAGATCTTAACATTAGTTATCGATATTGCTTTTTCCCCCCCATATACAATAGATCTTGGGATATTTCTCAGTGATTTCTATTTTAGAGGATTTTTTTTTTAAAGATTTTATTTATTTATTTGAGAGAGGGAGAGCTTGAGAGAGAGAGAGAGAGGGCGCACCAGCAGTGGGGAGGGGCAGAGGGAGAAGCAGACTCCCTGCTGAGCAGGGAGCCGGATGCAGGACTCAATCCCAGGACCCTGAGCTGAAGGCAGACACTTAACCGACTGAGCCACCCAGGCGCCCCAGAGGGCATTCTTCTCCTAAGTTTCACAGGGTGATAACAGCACACACAGCACAACTTTTACCAGTGCTCTGATAACTTAGGTTAACACATTGTTCCTTTCCCCCTCTCCTCTTTTTTCTTAAAGAAAATGTGGAGTAAGGGCCAAAAAATATTTTGGTTATTTCTAAAGGATGACAACAGCTGAGAAATTTTATTGACATTTATGAGGTATACTTATTTTAGAAAGCTGGAACTGCACACAAGTTTCAACCAATTAGATATTCATTCAGACAACTTTTAATTTTTCCAAAGGCCACGGTGAAACACGTCACTGACAGTTCTTTCAAAAGCAGAAGGAAAGGGGAACCTGCATGGCTCAGTCAGTTAAACATCCAACACTTGATTTCGGCTCAGGTCATGATCTCAAGGGTTGTGAGATCCAGTCCTGCATTCTGTGTCCAGCTCTGTGCTCAGTGCGGAGTCGGCTTCCCTCCCCCTCCCTCTGACCCAACTCATGCGCACATACGCACACATGCTCTCTCTCTCAAATAAATATTTTAAAAAAGAAGAAGAAAAAGAAAAGCTGAACGCGATAGTGGAGGAATCAACTCTACCTATGGGCATAAAGGCAATATAGTTTGCTACAATATCCTTTCCCACTACACAACTGAATATTGCCACCTTCAGAAGAACTAAAATTTGTGGAGCTAAGTCAGTAATGTTACCAAAAAAAGGTAAATAACTTCTTTCTTGAGAGAGAGGACCATACACAGACACAGACCTCCTCCTCCGCGGGGATAAAATGATACACAGGTTAGTCACCAGCCGCTTCCAAGTGTTCTGGGGCTATCTAAATAAAGTTACACGTGTCCCCGAGAAACAGCTCTCTCAACTCAGCATAAACTCACTTCCAAACTTCATTGCTTTGCTTTAAAAAAAAGATTTTTAAGGGGAAAAGAAAAATTTCTCTCACTCAGAAGGTCAGACAGCATGGTGTTCTGGTACGCAGTGTGCCGCCTGGTCCCCAGTGCTCCAAACTCACAGTGCTCCTGTCAGAGAGCACTCAGCACATACTCCGCGTGTGGTCTAACTGCCAACTAAGAGTTCCGGGCACTCCAACCACAGTGCTCCAAGCCTGGATGTAGCTGAAAAGGTGTAAGAGTAACCCAACTGCAAACAGCCGCTTCCTCCTGATTAGAGACCCTAAGTTTCTTTAAATTTTAGGTCAATTACTGCAGCCTTTTTATGCCCCAAGTTTAAAATTCAGCTATGGCATCAGGTGGCCTGCTGCGTTTATGAGGCCAACATTGTAATATTTTCACCAAACCTGCTGTATATGCAAGACGTATGATAAACAATTATCATAACGACTCGAAACACATGTGTTTCAGTTCAACGGAACTCAAGGGTGTTTATCAAGCAAGCACAACCTCACGATCCTGTTTCCCATCATTACGAGACGGCTCTGCTGCGATTTAAGAGTCATTCAGAAGGTGGTAAGTAGTTTTGCGAGCTGGTAGCACTGAATCATATTGATAAGAAGTTTATCAGAGTAAGTCACAGGGTAGAGCTGAAAGGGCCTTGAGACAGAGAATTAGCAGTTTAACTCAAGGATGAGGAAGAGGGAGATAGAGAAGAATTGAGGCCCAGAGAAGTTAAACTTATCCAAGAGTAAACGCATACAGTTCCAAGTAGCACAAAAGAAGATGTACCAGGGACCAGAATTCTAATCCAACTTGAACAATAAATAGCCAAGTAACCTTGGAAAGGTCGTTTTCTTGTTTGGTATCAGCCTCCTTACTGACAAAACTAAAAGATTAGATTTAGAGTCCCTTTAAACTCTAAAACTCCAGACCGCACTACCGTGTATGACATAGTTCTGAACAAAATGAGGTTTAACCCTTATTGAAAATGTTAGAGGCTGAGACACACAATTCTGCCATAATTAGTAAACATCTGGTAATATACCATTGCAGGGATGCTGCTTAAGGCAATAATTATGGACAAAGCCCAAATATTTACCTACAAAGGAATTTATTATTAAACTGGTTCTAAAAGCAAAAAAAGAACCCCCGACAACCTAGATACGCAGTAGAGGGCTGTATACATAGACTGGTAGGAACAAAATATTCAAATAGAGATTACAAACAGTATAAATACAGTTAATGGCAAAACAATCTGCAGAACCCCACAAAATCATCTTTTGTCACTTTGTAAGTTGCGACATGGGACAACGTCTACTGAACTTGAAGGCAAATATAAGTGTTATTTATCTTGAATGGCAAAATGGCAAGAATTTCCACTGTTTTACTACTTTATCAGTCATTTATTTTTCCAGAATATATCTTGTTTACATAATTTTCAAAGTTTAAGGGTAACTCTCCTCCCCCTTAGCCATCAGCCACATTGTTTCAAACACTTCTTCAAATGGATGTAAAAGCCTTTGCAATGCTAGCTTCCAACTATAAATAGACTGTACTCGTATTCCCTAACAGAAACATCAACATCAGAAATGAGAACCCTAGAGAAAAGAAACTCTAAGAACTAAATAAAGGCGTACAAACTCTGAAGGGTTATTTCTGTCACACATTACAAACCTTCCAATGAGTAATGTCTGTCCTTGACTGCATTATCCATGCATCCCCAGAGGACAGAGGAAACAGGATCCAGAGACCCAAACCTCTCTTGCTCCGAGACACAAGAAATACTAAAATATGTACCTCTGTTTTTAATGATTTTTTTAAGAAAAGTTCTCATCATTGTTACCCATTTTGTTATTTTAACAAATTAGTAATTCAAGACTTAAGATTAAATTAACGTATGTATTTCCTAGCAATGTACATATTATTAACCTTTGATTTTTCTTAGCCAGAAGGTGGCAGGAATTTCCATGTTAAATTCTAGAGACACAGTCTTACTGAAGAACCCTCTTAAAAGTGGCATTCCTAGAGCTTTATGGAACAAAGAGGCAGCCACAAATGTTTTTAAACTAGGGCCCGATCTCCTGAGTATCAGTGGCCAGTCATCTGAAATGAAGTATACTATGCAATAACTGATAGGGTATTTTCAACAGCAATGAAAAATGTTAGGAAAATGCACAGTAGCTGCTACCTTTAGAACTCTTACTACCTTCTAGGTATCATCACAAGTGTTTTGGAGGCAGTATCTTAGTTTCTCTCAACAGTCTCATGAGCTAAGGACTATAATTACTCCCATCTTACAAGATGGGGGTGAACTAAAATAGATTCATCTGGCCAGAGTCACAGTGAGAAAAGTGGTGGCACAGAGTCCGTTCCATGGACTGGACTCTGGAACACAGTCTCCACCCCTTACTCCCACCTGAGCAGGCACATCCCAGGTACCTGTACTCCCGGGTAACAGGCGCTAAGCAAAGAAGTCAATGAGATTATCAATTCAGCTCTCGTTACCTGTAGGCGTGAGCTTTGGATGGCTGCCAGGGAAAGGGTGTGGAGAAATCACATCCGGCTGGTGCAGGCAGCAGACAGTCATACTGGAGCCCAGAAAGCAGGCAACCAGGGTTCAGGGGAGCAAGTCCTAGACAGACCAACCTTCCCCAGCTCAACCCACTTCAAGCCGCTCTAGAAGCAACCCAGAAACAGAGGGTTGCACAGGAGGTCCTCTTCACCAGGTGTCTATGTGTCAGGCCATTTGATAAGACCATTTTCTCTAAGAATGTGTGTATATGCATGAATATATCTGCTTCTTGTCAACCCTCTTGCAGCTGAGAAAACTGAAAATCAGAGAGGTCAAGGTTATAGTCAGAGCTGTCCGACTCCAGAGTCCATGCTCCATTAGATCTAATACCTCTCAGAATAAATTCTCCTCACAGAACGAGAATGTACTCCACATCTTTTCTAAAAACTTGAGAATTTTAGTGAACAATCTTCATAACATTGTTTCACAAAATTGGTGGGTTTTTTTCCCCATTTTTAAAAATCCATTAACTTTCTCTGAATACACCATTATTTTCTACTTCTCTTAGATCTCAGGAATTCTTGAGGGGGAGAAACCTCAATATGCTTATAAGGAAACTCAACTTGGTTAGGAACTGAAATCAGGGGATCCCCATCCATGACTCTTTCACCACAGGGAGGCACAACCTTGAGGACAATGACTTTGCCTTTATTCACTGGCATCTTTTGGTCAATAGTTGGTAATTGATAAATGTTAACTGATGAACTATTAGAGAAAGGGATATGATGACTATTTCCGTCACTGAAATGCCCAATTTATTTGTTTAGGTTACCTAATTTATTAAATTACAAATTCCTAACAATCTTTTCCTCCCTCCTTGGGATCAACAGGACCCTGTCAATTTCTAACAACCACTTACCAAGTACCTTTAGACTAAAATGTCTCCACATTCGTATTGCGGTCATGTTAGGATTAATGTCCACAGTAACTGTGCCTTGACTAGCCAGTCTACACTCCTTCTGCTTATACTCTTCTTAACTAGATGGAATTTTTTTTTTTTTTAAGAGGGCGGGGAGTGCTAAATGTCAGCCTGTCCCTACTTATTAAGTTCCTCTATGTCTCTTCAAAGCTCTGTAGGTTATGTCTCCTTACAACTAAGTAACTGTTAAATTAAGTATGTCCCCCTTAACCTAGCTTCACATAAGTTTTCAAATAGAAAACTAGGACAGGCCTCTCTCTCTGAATATCCTTGGGTTTAACATGGTAGCTCCTGTTTTCCATCTGACAGAGAGTTGACTCTACCAAGTATTCATTACAGATCTTCATAAAGACTGAAATAGAGAAGACAAAATGTCCTGTTCTTACTGCCTCATTTTGATGCCCCAATCTACTTTCCTGTTTTTCCCATTACACAATATGGTTGAAGAAAGATTTTTTTTTAAGCCAGTTTTACAACTTATACCATAATTTCTATGATATCCAAATACCTCACATAAACAATTTTTTTCAAATGAATGAAGGATACAAGCAGAGGGAAAAATAGTATGCTTTTAAACATAGTCAAAGTTTCATGTTAAAACATTAAAAGTGAATCCCATTAAGTCTCATTTAGGAGGGAAAAAAATATGAAATTAACATACTTAGTTACTACTTTTTACCCACTGGATCAGTTTGATGAAGCCCCATGTTAGGGAGAATAAAGAGAAACAGACTCTCACAGTACTGATGGGAATTTGAAGTATTTCAAGTTCTATGAAGGATAATTTGCCAGTATCCAACAACAAAAAAGAAAGCACATACCTCTAGACTTAGCAAACCTAATTCTAGGAATTTAACCTGTAGCTATGTTCACACACATGCAAAATGACATGCATAAAGGGATTCACTACAGCACTGTTCATAACTGCTAGAACCTTAAAACAACTTAATATCCAATCTGGGACTAAATAAGTCATTCCATATCCATACAGTCAAATTCTGTGCAACTCTAAGAAATATATTTACATGTACGAAACAGTCAAATGTGAGGTTTGTCTTCTGTGTAGTTACCTCCAAGGAAGGGAACAAAGTCACTGGGGGCAATATTGGGAGGAAGATTTACATTTTCTGTGCCTTTAAAAATCTGAACCATGTTAGGATTACCAATTTAAAAAATAACTTCCATTTGTGTTAATGCAAATTTCCATCCTTCCCAGCCCTCTCTTTCATTTCATAGCCCCTCCTTGAGTGGGTACTGCCTTTGGTAACCTAGCTCTATTCCCACCCTTGCAGCTGGTTTCACCTTCCCTTTTAAGGCTCAGGGTCAGCCAGCATGGTCTTTCCTCTCACCTTCTTATACGCAGAGCACAGGCAGTCTGCTCCTGCCTGTACTGTATCTAGAGGTGGTTAAGCCTTCCACGGTCCACGAACACTCAGCACTTTGCTACAGGCACTTTGCATGCCATTCCTCTGTGTTCTGCTCTGAGCAGGTCTGTCCAAGGCAGTATTTGTGACATCTTCACCTTCTAGTCTAGTGCTCAGTCACTTCATTAGATCACTCCCAAGCCTACAGAATTATCTTTTCCTAGGGGAGATTTTTTTCATCTGTGAAGTTCTGCCTGTCAACTGCCCTGGAATATATTTTTCAACCCTAAAGGCAAATTACATTGATCCAATGTCTGCACACTCCTAAATTATAATAGTAATCATTAGAACAATCAGTGACAAAGGACACTTAGTATTTAACACTGGTGTTAGTTTAACACACGATCAACTTACCAGCTTTATATAAAATAGCAATACTGTATGTAACATACCAATAAGGAAAAAAAGTCTTTATAAAATTTGGCAAGGATACCCAGGCCCAGAGCTTTTTGTAAATAGGATGGAAATCAGCTTCACACTATGTCACTCTATTACTGGCATTGAAGACATACTGAAAATGTAATAAATCTTTACCAATGCTGATTCTTTTTAGATGTCCAAACTTAAAATGAATTGCAGGGTCAAAGTTTGCAAAATAAAACTTATTTCTGCTACCCAACAGCCCAAAATATAAGCACTGTACTTAACCTAGTTATTACATATAGATTAAAAGTTCCAAACTGCTTACTGTCTAGCTTGGTCCTTACTGGAATAGGTTACATTTACGACTGCAGTTTCCGAGTCAGTGTTCACTAGAGGAAGAGAAAAGTGAAGAGAAAAAAAATGTTAGTTTTCTTTCTATTTCCTTCCTTTTACAAATTTGAAAGCAATTGAGAAGACATGTACCTTGCTCACAGCTTTCCACCACTCCATACTGGACTAGTAAACTATCCAGCACCTATCAGGAGGGCGAGAAGAAATTACAGAGTTTCAATTTCCCAAGTTATTAACAAGGGCAGAACTATATTTTAAAATCACAAAGTAATTGTGATGGAAACGAGCCCAAAAAAAATTAATGGGGGTTTTGGGAATACAAAAGCAAGGGAAGGGTACCATAGAGAGCACATAGTGGGCTTCTCTCTCCTGCCTATTCCCAGACCCCTGACTTTAAACTCACTTCCTACGGCTAACCAAGAAGTTAAGTGGCTCAGCAAAGTATTCGAAACCCTAGCCGCCTGATTCAGGAGCATGTATTTCTCATACATATATCAACACATCATCATATGAGATAAGGCCCCAAGTCAAGTGTTATCTTTAAGATGTTCCTTTTCAAAGAACTTCCTTTCACAGATATTATGGGCAAATCAGAACAGACTATTCTCAAGGGAGACTGGCAAAATGAAAAGAATAGTTGATTTTCTACCTGGAGTCTTAGGTTGAAGATTAACCTAACTGGCCTGAAATTAATTTAACGCTGCTGGAAAACGTACAGTTTGAAACTGTCTCTGTTTTTACCATCTTTCCTGCAGCTGCATGATTATTACACTGTACATGTTTTTCTAAAGAGAAGCTGTTAAAACAGTAACTAAATTCTTTTATAGTATAAACTGCAGATGTAGAGCTAATGGTCTCATAAGTATAAACCAAATTCAACTGTCCTTAGCTTCCAAGAACTGTAAAGCTTTTCTTGAAAAGTAAAACAAGTTTTTATTAATTTACAGTGAACCACTGACTCAACAATTTAATTGCAGAATTAAAGGACAATCCCTTCAGAATGTGTTTTACCTCCAAGAACACAGTAAACCATTAAGAAACACTAAATAATCTTTTTTTGTTAATTCCCTACTAAACTTTAAAGCAATTTCTTCTAAACAAACATTTATCTCCTGTGGTATCTTTCAGGCGTTTATTTTGTTTACTGATTTGAGTTTGAAATTTATATCAAGGTTTGTCTGGGGATGCACTTCAATATTTTTCCCCATTTTAAATAGGGTCAATACCTATTTGTGAATGGAATAGTTACCTATTTTTATACTGCAGTTTTATGTGGTAGTGGTCGAGAAAGGTGTAGGGAGTAGGGATGAATACCAATTTAATTTTAAATAAGCATCATTCTTAATTCTTCCTAAAAGCAATTTGTTCAGGAATACATAAGTCTCCACATAGTTTATGCTACCTTAACCCGTACGACTATACATATATATATATATATACATACATAGATTGTAAATATATAATATATACATATACACAGGCATAAAATAAATGATATGTTTTAACTTAAAAAGAAAATCAAGGAAATGTACATCAGAATTTTCACTGCATATATTATAGAAAGCCTAATATTTTCATAACAAAATTGCTTGAGGGTGCCTGGCTGGCTCAGTTGGTAGAGTAAGTAACTCTTGATCTCAGGGTCCTAAGTTTAAACCCCATGTTGGCTGTAGAGTTTACTCAAGAAAAACAAAAACAGAAACCAAAAAACTGCTTGTAGTTATACCATCTATTGCTATTGGTTGTCAATGATCCCCTGTGTAAAATCTCAAGGAACGTAATTAGAAACTACAATTCTATACACTAAAAAAAGGCAAATTTTATTGTATGTAAACTGTACTTAAATACACCTGATTCATAAAAATAATAATAATCCTAAAAACAAACAAAAAACAGGTCCAGCATCAATCTAGGTAGCTAGTTAAGAAACAAGTTAACACCACAACCTGAGGGATTTTATATGGACACCAAAAATGAATTTCAATGGGTCTTTGATGTCTTAAATCAAAGTTTTATGCACAAATTTGGGGGGTAATCATAACTGAGAGACAGAGGAAGGGCTGTTAATAGCTCAATCCGATTCCCAAATCCCAAAAGGGTTTCCAACCCCCAAATGACTGAGCAGGTCTATAGTGACCAGGTCTCCTTCAGGGTATCAGGCAGGCATTTGTCTCAACGCGCTATGTTAAACTGGACTACCACACTGTATCACACGACTCCAACCCACTCAACTCTCCAAGAGTAACTACAACTTACCCTAGATAAGTTCAGACATTTTGATTCATCCTGCATTAACTAGGAAGACAAACATTCCTGTTATCTGTCACTTAAACCAACCACTCCCGGGTTCTTGTCTCTTTTCAGTTGTTAGAACATCTTATAGTTTCTACCTCTCCCATCTATTTCCGCCACATGTTTTAAACTAAACAGCCTTGTTTGAAGGTAAGAAGTAAAACTTCCATTGCACATTTCCAACATTTCCACAAATCTCTTCAATTCTCAATCCTAAATGAATTTATGGTGACTCAAGCCACAAAGGAAACATTTCTCCATGCGTCACTGTATTTAAAATTCCAACTGGAGGGGAAAGAAGGCATCAAAGCAAATTAAAGCCTCAGAGGAAATGTCTTGGTGGAATGTCCCTTTATATATAAAAAAAAAAAAAAAAAAATATATATATATATATATATATAGAGAGAGAGAGAGAGAGAGAGAGAGGACTTAAAAATCTCAAATATTCAGCCTTTTAAAAAAAAAAAGTTCATCCAAATGTAGAAATAGCATCTCACAATAAATGCAAAGATTATCACTGTCCTTCACATAGCTGTGGAGAATTAAGATCATTTGTAATTGCACAGGGTGGAAACAATCTAGGGTGAGGAATGGACCGACAAATGTGGGATAGTCATACAACTGAATCTTATTTGGCCATAAAAAGAAATGAACTACTAGCATATGCTACAATATGAATAAATGTTGAAAACGTTAAGTCAAAGAAGCCAACCACCAGGGGCACCTGGGTGGCACAGCGGTTAACCGTCTGCCTTCGGCTCAGGGCGTGATCCTGGCGTTGTGGGATCGAGCCCCACATCAGGCTCCTCCGCTGGGAGCCTGCTTCTTCCTCTCCCACTCCCCCTGCTTGTGTTCCCTCTCTCGCTGGCTGTCTCTATCTCTGTCGAATAAATAAATAAAATCTTAAAAAAAAAAAAAAGCCAACCACCAAAAAGAACAAAAACAAAAACAACACAAGTTAAGTGATTCCGTTAGTAGGCAATGTCTAGAAAAGGGAAATCTGTGAGACAGAAAGTAAATCGGTGGTTGCACAGGGCTGGTGAGTGGGAAGGTAGAGGGTGACAGCTGAAGAGGCTTCTTTCTGAGATGATAAAAAAGCTGACAGACATTGGCTGTGGTGATGGGTGCACACATCTGTTATACTAAAAAACAATGAATCATACACTGTAGATGGGTGAATTATATGTGAACTGTATTTCAATAAAGCTGTTAAGAGTAACTAAGATTGGGGCGCCTGGCTGGCTCAGTCAGTTAAGCATCTGCCTTTTGGCTCAGGTCATGATCCCGGGGTCCTGGGATCGAGCTCCATGTTGGGCTCCCTACTCAGCAGGGAGTCTGCTTGTCCCTCTTCCTCCTCGTGCTCCCTAATAAGCATAATCTTTAAAAATAAAAATAAAAAAGAGTAACTAAGGTCAGTATTGATAATGGCCTATGTTTTTTTTTGTTTTTTTTTTTTAGCCTTGAAGAGCTACTGAAATACAATGAACTGCACAAAATTTGATCAGTTCTGCCATTACGTACACTCGCCTGACACCGCCGCCATAATCAAGGTAAGTTTCTTCACGCCCCTCTTCAATCTAGTAGGCTGGTTTGTTCATATGCAGAACATTGAAATAAAGATCACTGGAAAACTATCTCTGTGCCTCAGACAGGATCAGACTTCCTGTGGCACAGCAGACCACCTCCACCACCCCCACCCCTGCCCCGACCAAACGAGCTGGAGTTCAGAGGTTCCCCTATGGGCATTTATGGGCAATTCGTGCTCTGCAGATAAACCTGCTAAGTGCTTATTCTTTATACCCACTGCTCATGAGGTCCCATTGCCTCTGAACCGGCTGACGCGAGGGTCTGACTGACATTTTGCTGCCACTACTCTGTCACTCTTCTGCTAGAAGTTACTACTCCTCCGTGGCTTCGAATTGCTGACAGAAATTATCACAAGTTCAAGCGGGTGGAGGAGATCATCAATGATCTGGTCCTGCCCTTGCATTGTACTTCCTCTTCAGTGTCCCTCCCACACACCTCAAGCTCCAGGCACACCCTCAAGACTGGGTAAAGCACCCTTGTTTCCATAGTACCTGAGCTCCCCTAATCCTAAAAATGAGAGCGATGTCATTTTATAATCTCTTCACTCATCTTTAGTCTCCCAGCGGACTAGTCATTATTAGCCATAGCGATGGGATTCTCACGTATGTCATGAATAATCTATTCCTCGTGCTTACACTGGCTTCCGTGCTCACGAAAACTTATAATCCACCCACAGCAACAGAATCCAAGTCCCCCTTGTGTGCCTCACGTGTTGCAGAGGATGATGGGACCGTGCTGGATAGTACAATCTTGTGCGCTGCTTTTTTCTGAAAGTACCTCTGGAAATGCCCCACCACCCTCTACCCTCCGCCACACAGAGCTCCACTAGCCTCTCAACGTTGTACGGAAGGAGACCATAGCTTTGTTACCTGAGAACCACACGCTTAGCTCAGTGAGGACCAACAACAAAAACTGAAGGGTTAATGGGAAGCCACAAAATCGTTTTTGTCCTAAGAGCAAAGGAAACTAATTCCGGGTTCCTTCACAAGTCCAAAGTGATACAAGCAGGTATTTACCATGAATTCATGTGAAATAGATGTAGCAGTGTAATGTAAAGTCACAAGCATTATAAAAACCCATTAAATTAAAATTCAAAGCAGGATATTTAATGCTCTCTTGCTCCAACATGCACTTAACCAAAATACACACCCATGTACACACACCCACACAATAATAAACGTTCCAAACACCAAAACCACACTCAGACTCTGGGGAGGGTTACCAGAAAGAAGTTGGTTTTATGGGGGGGAGGGGGGGTTGCAGCAAGTTACTGACTCGCAGCACCTTTATTTCCAGATCTGTCAAAAGCACTCCTGCGACTTTCCCAGGGCTGCCATTACAAAATACCACAAAAACTGGGAGGCTTAACAACAGAAACGTGTTCTCTCATGGTTCTGGAGGCCAGACGTCCAAAGTCAAGGTGTCAGCAGGCCCTGCTCCCTCTGTAGGGTCCAAGGAAGAATCCTTCCCTGCCTCTTCCAGCTTCTGGCCGCTGCTGGCAACCCTTGCTGTTTCCCAACCTTAGCAGCACCGCCCCACTCTCTGTCTCCATTAGCAGCACATGGCCTTCTCCCCGTGTCTGGGTCTCTGTGTCTCTCCCTTCTCACATGAAGACATCAGCCACTGGACCTAGGTCCCACCCTAATCCCGTATGATGTCATCTTAATTTGACTACATACACAAAGACCCAATTTCCTTTGGGGGCGGTTAATTTAAATTCAATTATTTAACAAATAATGTGTAATTGGTTTCAGAGGTAGAAGTCAGTAATTCATCAGTTGTATATAACACCCAGAGCTCATTACATCACGTGCCCTCCTTCATGCCCATCACACCCAGTTACCCCATTGGTCCAACCCCCTCCCCTCCAAGAAAGAAGTTATTTTTTTACTATTCCCCATTTCAACAAGAACAAGGGAAAAACCTTCACAAAATCAACTTTGGAGAGCCAGGTATGTGGAGATAAAGGGAACTTCCTTCAAATACAGCTCAACACATTTTACAGAAGCAGGAACCCACTTGTTGCTATTTATGGATAAAAAAATCATTCCAGGAATTTTATTCTTTTACATCATCTATGGGAAGACGAGCTATATTAACAAAGAACAACTCTATATTGCAGGCCCCAATAAGCATTTGTAATACTGGTACAAAGCTCAGACAGAAAAAAATTTAAAGAAATATCCACCTTGGGGTGCCTGGGTGGCTCAGTCATGAAGCGTCTGCCTTTGGCTCGGGTTGTGATCCCCAGGGTCCTGGGATCGAGTCCCGCATGGGGCTCCCTACTTAGCAAGGAGACCTCTTCTCCCTCTCCCTCTGCCCCTCCCCCCCCTCGTGCTCTCTCTCCGTCTCTCAAATAAAATCTTAAAAAAAAAAAAAAAGACCTATCCACCTTAATGAGGATTTCCCTAAAGTGTGACCACCATAATTATCTGAGTAACAAACCATTTTCTCACAATAAACTCCGTAAAAGATTTCAACTCGAGAAGGACAACATACACAGACCAGATCTTTGACCACCTCACAAGCCACATCATCTCTATCACTGAGCACACCCAGAGGACACCTCAGCCTCCATCATCCCACATGAATGTTCCCGCGTGAGAGGTGCGTAGAGCAAAGCCTCACAACCTTCTAGCCACCCTCAACTTCCACAAGTGAGATCCTCTAACATGGGAAGGAGATAATTTAGGATTTTATAAAATCACATGATCCAGCAACTAACAGAGAACAGTCTGGGTTATCACGCGTGCACACACGGGCCTCAAGGGCACAGAAGGAAAGCCTCGGGAGCTCCTGCGGGGAGAAACCTTATGATCGACATCCAGGCCCAAACCCAACGCTGTGTCCATTTCTCCTGTTACTGCCTCTTCTAGTCCTCGGTGATACCTTCTAGAGTCACAAACCAAGAAGCCTTGTTCATTTAAGCCTCGAAAATTCCACCTTCAGCCCACTGAAACTCATCAATACAAGTGCACCTACACCTTGCTCTGGGCCTACCCACTGCTGTCTCTTCCGCCGCGCGAGACCCAGCCTCTGTCACCTCTCTCCGCGCTGCTGTAGTATGCTCCCGGGCTGTCTCCCCGTATTCATCTCTGCTTCCAATTACTTGTTCTCAAACAGCGAGACCTGCATGGTCAGTGTGCTAGCCACTGGCTACCTGTGGCTACCGGGCACCTAAAACGTGGCTAATCCACATGTGAAATGTGCTTAAGTGTAAAATAAACACCAGGGGCGCCTGGGTGGCTCAATTGGTTAGGTGTCTGACTCTTGATCTCAGCTCAGGTCTTGATCTCAGGGTGGTGAGTTCAAGCCTTGCATTGGGCTCCACTCTGGGGGTGGAGCCTACTTAATATATACATACATACATACACACATACCAGACTCTGAAGGCTTAGTACAAAATATATAAAATCTCATTTTTAAAATATTGATTACATGTTAAAATTGTAATATTTTGGCTATTTTAAGTAAAATACTATTAAAATTCATTTTCACCTTTTTTTTTTTTTTTTAACTTTCTTAACATGGCTACTAGAAAATTTTTAATTGCAGAAGTGGCCTGCATTTTCTTTCTACTGGACCACACTAACCTAGACTGATTTTTAAAAGCTGAGCTAATCAACTTAAACCCTATGATAAACTCTAAAAGCTTCCCTTTGTATTTGGGAAAGGATCCAAAATCCCTAACAAGTGCCCTGAAGGCCCCATGTGACCTGTTCATTATTTAATGCCAAGCTCTCCTCTCCAACTACACTGGCCTTCTTTCAGTAATGAATTATGGGTGATAACATTGGGGGCTTTGAGTAGAAGCACTGTCTTAAATATTTTATCTATTTTAACTCATTTAATTCCACACAATCCCATAAAGGAACAACCCATTTTACAGATGTGTAAATTACAGCATGGAGAAGTTAATAGTATTTTAACTTGGATAGATAGTTAAGTGATAGAGAAATGATTTAAAACCAGAGCTGTCAGACTCCAGTGCCCACACTTGTAAGCACTTGGTCAACTAAGCTGCCTCATTCTCCCACACAATTAAAATAGAATATAATGATACAGACTGAAGCCAGTCAGTTCTTACTTCGCTGGAAGATCAAAATCAGCCTTCAGCAGGTGAAAAACTTTATCAACTCCAAGGACCAACAAGCTTCCCTAGCCCTTGTCCCAAGCACTAAATACTGTACTTCTTTTTTTTTTTCTTTTTAGATTTTATTTGAGAGAGAAAGAGCACGCACAAGTGGGGTGAGGGTCAGAGGGAGAATAAGACCCCCCCGCAAAGCAGGGAGCCCAACGTGGGACTTGATCCCCGGACTCCAGGACCATGACCCGAGCCGAAGGCAGACGTCCAACAACTGAGCCAACCATGTGCCCTAAATACTGTATTTCTATATACCTCAATCAGATTAATTTGTTCTATATTTTACTAACTGCAATACTTGTAAAACACGCCAAATAATATAAAGTTAGGGTCCGTCTGACTACCTGCTTTCGAAACAGTTACTTCCCCCAGATCCTCAAAGAAACCACTGTCAGTTTGATGGCTTTCTCCAAATGTTTTTAGAAGCATGTGTCCCATGAAAAGATATTCAACATCATCGGTCACTGAGGAAATGTAAATAAAAGTCACACTGAGATTGCTTCACACCCACTAGACGGCTGTAATTTTTTTTAAGGAAAATAATAGAGATCTTGGCAAGCACGTGAAAAAATTAGAGTTCTCATACTTTGCTGGAAGAAATGTAAAATAGTGCAGCCTCTATGGAAAATAATACGGTAGTTCCTCAAAAAAATTAAAAATAGAATTACCATATGACCCAAGAATTGCACTTGTGGATATATACCCAGAAGAACTGACAGCAGGCGCCCAAAGTGATATCTGTACACCTATGTTCCTAACAGCATCATTCACCATCGCTGAAAGGATAATGTGATGTATACATACAAATGGACTATTTATTACTCAGCCAAAGAAGGAATGAAGTACTGATATGTGCTATAATGTGGATAAATCTTGGAAACATTACACTAAGTGCAAAATAAGCCAGACATACAAGGTCACATATTATACAACTCCATTTATCAGAATCGGTAAATCCGCAGAGACAGAAAGTGGAATCGTGGCTGCTGGGGGCTAGAGTAGGGAGAAACAGGGAGTGACTGCTTACAGACGGGGTAATCTTTCTAGAGTGATGAAAATGTTCTTGAATTTGTAGTGACGGTTGTACGGTCTTGTCCATATGCTGAAACCCACTGAATTGCACACTCTAACATGGTTACTTTCATAATTACGTGAATTCTAGCTCAAGTTTTTTTTTTAAGTACAGGTAGATTTTTATGTATTCACACATCCACACACAGAAGAGGATGATTTTGTTAATTTTCATAAGATCTGATTATTGTTCTAAACAGCTTACATACACTTTTCTCAATTACTCCTCACAATGTGGCTACTTTCCCCATTTTGAAGATGAATAAACTGAGGCAGATTTTAAGTAACTTACAGTATGACATTACTTGTCCTGCCTTTTTGCTCCCCAGTCTGTCATCTTGGTGACCAGTCTGTGTTGGTAAACACAAAATTACATTATTCTTTTTAACTACCACATGGATTTCCATAGTACCGACTATTAACCTGCTGTCTTTTCTTCAGTCCCCTCCAAATCCTGAACACTAAGCTGTCTGGGGCTACCCCAACATGCCACAGGGTCTGGGGAGAGCCCCGCAGAAGACTTAAAGAGCACTGACTGCCTGGTCTTCCTTCCAGGGCTTGGCCCCCCCGCTCCCCAACCAAACATGGAAAGACCAGGGAATCCTAGAAGTAAACACAGTCTCAGTTATTCACTTACTTACTCCTTTAGCAGAAAGGTAGGGATTATCACTCCAAACAGCTACAAATGACTAAAGGAAAAGAGAGAGCAGTTCAAAAGCCTTATTACAATTCCAACATTATCATGGGTGAAGGCATTAATTAAAAAGTGACTCATCTAATAAGGTGGAAAAATATCCAAGATTACAGTGGCCTCCCCAAGAGGTAGCAGACAATCCCAGATGCTGGCATTTTATCCATCACCCCTATTTGAAGTTTATTTAAAAATGAAAAATAAAAACAGCTGGAGCAGAAGAAAGAGTTTGGTTCCAAAGTCAGTACTGATGAGGCTATCTCCCTTAAGAATTAGTCTTTCAGATGTACATTAGTTATTCTACTGGGCTTTACGAGGCCTTATAATGAAATACTAGAAGTGATGAATGGGTAACAATATATGGCATAAACATATACTGGAATATTGTCTGGCCATGAAAGAAAAGAAGTACATATTACAATATGGACACACCTTCAAAATGTTAAGTGAGAGAGGCCAGATATCATACAATATCATTTATATGAAGTGTCCAGAACAGGAAAATCTATAGCAACAAAGCAGAACACAGTTGCCAGGGGCTGCACGGGGCTGCGAGGGAGGAACGGCAGTAACTATTCATGTCTATGGGGTTACTTTTTGGATAATGAAAAATGCTCAAGAATTACATAGTGGTGATGGCTCCTTACACCTTGTGAATACACTCAAAAACATTGAATTATACGCTTTAAAATATTAATTTTATGGTACATGAATTATAGCCCAATTTTCTTAAAAAGCGCATTTAAGACATAACAGGATATGAACTTACACAACTTTTTCTTCTTTCCTTTTCTCTTTCCAAATCTTGTACAGTGAATGTGTAATTTTACAATCAAGAAAAAAAGAGAACATCAAACTGGATTATATTGGCCTTTAAATAGTTTTCAAGAAGAAAAAAAAGCCAAGACAACAGTGTTCTCCCCTCCTATTCTTAAGGCTCTCGCTTGGAGAGAGTTCAAAAGGAACAAATGAACGAAGGGCAGAGCCAAATGCATGAATTTTTTGGGCAGAGGAAAGAAAGATGCTTACCATACCAACCCATTGTAACAGACTTAAACCCTGCTAAGACACAGTGCTAGAAGAGACCTAAAGGCCGGACAAAAGCCAAGTGGAATCCTTCTGTCCATTGCTATTTATTTCCTATGACAGACATGCATTTCCTTAGTTGCTTTTGAACAGTGCGGTGGACAAAGCATCACGATACTGCCAACCTCCTGACAAAAGGTGCCCATACCCATGTCCTTGGAATTTCCTCATTCTGCAATCCACTGGTCTAGCGGGGCAGGAGTACCTACAGGACAAACCAGGGTTTTGCCCACACCCACCCAACCCAGCGTCCTCAGTCACTGCTAGTGTATTATTCAAGATCAAGGTCTAACTTGGAGCCCAGCATGTATGTGCTATACTTAAAAATCGCTCATTAGCTCTTGAGTACTGCTTTTGCTCCAAAATTCTACTGCACAAGCTTTTCACCCAGATCCTACCCCTCAGATTGTAACATAATCCTGCTATGTGCCATTTAGAAAATAATTGATTCCCCACTTGTATGCTGTCTATTACTGAAGAATTGGGACCAGAAGGAGGCATGCTCAAGTAATTTTAAAGCTTTTAGGGCACCTGGGTGGCTCACTGGCTTAAACATCTGCCTTCGGCTCAGGTCATGATCCCAGGGTCCTGGGATGGAGCCCCACATCGTGCTCCCTGCTCAATGAGCAGCCTGGTTCGCCTTCTCCGTATGCTGTCCTACCCCTCCCGCTCGTGCTCTTGCGCGCTCACTCTCTCTCAAAATCTTTTTTAAAAAAGGTTCTTATATTTTATAGACAAAAACCAAATTTTTATTTTTTAGCAGTTTCACTGACATTTAAAAAACTCAAGCAATGTATCTGCCAGAATTTCATTTATGGCCATAAGCTAAGCTAAAAGCAAACTCACTCACTTCACAACCAGTGCATCATCTGCAACCCCAGTAATTACCCTCCTACCAGTTTACATCACTGTTGTATTACAGTCTCTACAAGTCGAACAATAACGGCCCTGCTCATTAGTGACACCTCAGACGAGTACAAAAATCAAAACTCAGAACCCCCTAATAAACAGACTCATTTTAAGCAGAGCCGTATGTGGAAACACTAAGTACATGGGTCATTCTGATCAACATGTCTCTAACACTCATTCACATACATACAAAGAACACCGATGGAGGCATAGGGCAAAAACCAGGACAGGTGGGCAGACAGATTAACATGTTCACATGCAGGCTAACATGTAAATCACGTATCTGGTAAGTGACTTATATCTAGACTATAAAAAGAACTCTTTCAACTCAATAATAAAAGACAACCCAATTTAAAAATGGGTAGAAGGGCACCCGGCTGGTGCAGTCAGTTAAGCCTCCGACTCTTGCTGCCGGCTCAGACTGTGATCTCAGGGTGGCGAGACTGAGCCCCAAGTCAGGCTATATGCTCAGCACAGAATCTGCTTAAGTTTCTCTCTCCCTCTCCCTCTGCCTCCCTTCACCCACTTGCTCATGCATGCGTGGTCACGCCCTCTCTCTAAAATAAACCAATCTTTAAAAATGAAAATGGGGGAGGGGAATGGGTAAAATAGATGATGGGGATTAAGGAGTGTGCTTGTTGTAATGAGCACTGGGTGATGCATGGAATTATGGAATCACTATGTACTGTACACCTGAAATTAATATTACATTGTAGGTTAGAGAGAATAAAACCTTAAAAATTAAAAATGGGCAGAGGGCCTGAGTAGACATTTTCCCCAAAGACGACACACAAATTGCCAAAAGCACATGAAAGGACGCTTGGCATCCATCATTAGTCATCGCGTAAATGCAAACCCAAACCACAATGATTTATCACTTTAAATCCACTAGGATGGCTATAATCACAAGGTCAGATAATCACAAGGTCAGATAATCACAAAGATAACAGACAAAGGATGTGGGGACACCAGAGCTCTCAGGTATCAATTCCAGAGCGGTATAGCCACTCTAGAACAGTGTGGCAGTTCCTCAAAACCTTAAATAGTTACTTTAGGACTAGACAACTGCGGTACTATGTATATTCCCAAGAGAAATGAAACATGTTCACTCCAAAAAAAACTGTACGTGAATGTTCACAGCGGCATTATTCACAATAACCAAAAACAGTGGAAACAACCAACATGTCCTTCAACAGATGAACAGGGAGACAAAAAGGTAGTGTATCCATACAATGGACTGTAATTTGGCGACAGAAAGGAAAACATACTGATACATGTTACAACACAGAGATGTCTTGAAAACATTTTGTTAAGTGAAAAAAGCCAGACACAAAGACTATAATGATTGTGTTTTAATGAAATGCCCAGAATAGGCGAATCTATACAGACAAAGGATTAGTGGTTACTTAGGGCTAACGGGTAGGTGGGGGATTAAGAGGGGTCAGCTCAAGGGTACAGGATTTCTTTCTGATGTGATGAAAATATTCTAAAATTAACTGTGGTGACAGTTTCACCTACCTGTGAATATACTAAAAACCACTGATCTGTACACTTTAAGCAGATGAATTGTAGGACATGTGATTATCTCAATGAAGTCATAATAAAAGGGGGGCCTATTTATAAGAATGAGAAACTGGAAAACAATCTATATACCAACAAAAATAGTCTTTTCAAATTATACAGCCGTTAAAAAAGAAAGGCCATGAACAGATCTCTACAACAAACCTGGTAAGTACTAAAAACTAAGCCTGCAAAACAGCACTCATGGTATTACTCCACGCATGTCATAACCACACGTGTATAGCCAAAAAATAAAGCATGTTCAGAAAGTTCTTCACTGAACCTCCTCGTCACTGGAAATTTTCACTTTGACTTTCTGTTTGGCTTTTTATATAAGCAGCACGTATTTTGTTTACAAAAATGAGAACTTTTAGTTCACGCTGGTGTCATGTGCATGCTAGCTAGCTTCTCTGCTTTCTTAATACCGGTGTCCTGGCAGAAGGACTCAGGAGCCAAGCTGAAAGAGCTCCCACCAGCTAAAAATGGAACAAACGGACTATCGGTAAAGCTAACAAAAATAGACTGAAACACAAATTAATATTATAAACTCAAGTATCGAGTATATGAACTCAAATACTTAAAAGTATCTGTTACCGCTGGAGAACGGAGACTGGTAAATAAACAGAATCAAACAGCGCCTTTCTGGTAGGAAATTAATCTCACAGTAACCAAACAGTATCTCTGCAGAAGTTTCTCTTTATAAAAAAGTTTTTCAATTAACAAATGAAAAGAATAAAACTGAAAAGTCACCCTTTTGGCTTCCCGTTATAAAATGGATTTCTCAAAAACTATGGATGCTGAATTACAAAAAGGAAACCAAATACATGCTTCCTGACAGACGTCTGTACTACCCGCTATGAATTATTCTTGCTTGAAGCTGGGGGGGGGGGGGG
>NW_024425563.1:50853483-50940212 GCF_017311325.1 Ursus maritimus | reverse complement strand
CGTGGTAGAAAACCTGCATATGGCCAAGCCTTTTGTGGTCTCAACCTTGGCAACACAGCAGCATCACTTGGAGAGCTTAAAATACTAAAGCCTGGGCCCTAACCCTGGAGTTATGATTTAATTAGTCTGAAATATAGCCTGGACATTAAAATTTTTAATGAAACTCCCCAGGTGGTTCTAACATGCAGCCACGGCGAAGATCCCTGCTCTAGACTCAAGTACCAATTCACAGGAATACTTAGGACTGAGAAACAAAGCTACAAACGACAAGGGTAAAATCAACTAACCTATGTGATAGGACAAAAAAAAAAATCCAGTTTCTTCAACATATAGCAAGGTAACAAAATAGAGTGAGAATCCAAAGATTAAGAGGCTCACGAGTGGGGCACCTGGGTAGCTCAGTTGGTGAAGTGTCTGCCTTTAGCTCGGGTCATGATCCCAGGGTCCTGGGATGGAGCCCTGCATCAGGCTTCCTGCTCAGCAGGGAGCCTGCTTCTTCCTCTCCTGCCACTCCCCCTTGCTTGTGCTCTGTCAAAAAAATAAAATCTAAAAAAAAAAAAAAAAAGTGGGGGCACCTGCTGTCTAGTCCATACAGCATGCGACTCTTGACCTTGGTTGTGAGTTTGAGCCCCACTGGGTGTAGAGATTACTTAAAAAAAAAAAAAAAAAAACAAGAATCCTAAAAAAAAAAAAAAAGGCTTAACAGAAATCAACCAATTGCAAAGTATGGACCTTATTTGGATCTAATGTTGGGGGTAGAGGAAATGACATTGGCCATAAACTGATCATTATTGCAGTTAGGTGACAGGCTCATGGGGTGATTCATTATACTATCTCTTTACGTTTGTATGCTTGAAACTATCCGTTTCAGAAAGCTTTAACAATCTGAAACATTTTTTGAAGTTAAAGGTCTCAATATGGCTGAAGAATAAGCATACAGTTCATACAAATCATTAAGAAAATGAAAATTACGTCCAATATTCTTTAAAAGACACTTTTTTTTTAAAGATTTATTTGACACAGTGAGAGGCTAGTGAGAGAGAGACAGAGACATACAGAGAAAGAGAGAGAGCACAAGCAGGGGGAGCAGCAGACGAGAGAGCAGGCTCCTGCTGAGCAAGGAGCCCAATGCGGACTGATCCCAGGGCCCTGGGATCATGACCTGAGCCCAAGGCAGACGCTTAATAGACAGCCACCCAGGCGCCCCAAAAGACACTTAAGAAAATGAGAAAACCAGGGGCGCCTGGGCACAGCGGTTGCCGTCTGCCTTTGGCTCAGGCGATCCCAGAGTTCGGATCGAGCCCCACATCAGGCTCCTCCGCTGAGCCTGCTTCTTCCTCTCCCACTCCCCTGCCTGTGTTCCCTCTCTCGCTGGCTGTCTCTATCTCTGTCGAATAAATAAACAAAATCTTTAAAAAAAAAAAAAAAGAAAATGAGAAAACCAGCAAATGAGACAACTGGAAGCAAATATTTGCTAAGCACGCATCTTATAAAAAGCTTGTATCTGTGTGTGTGTTTATCTCAGAACTCTCAAAACTCAGTAAAAACTAATTTTTAAATGTTCAAAAGATTTAAAGGTTTATTTCTTTCAGAGAGAGAGAGAGTGGGTGTGCAGGCATGTGGGGGGAGGGGCAGAAGGAGAGGGAGAGAATCTCAAGTAGACTCCCCACTAAGTGCAGAGCCCAATGCAAGGCTCGAACCCATGACCATGAGATCATGACTTGAGCCAAAATCAAGAGTTGGAGGCTCAACCGAATGAGCCACCCAGGTGCCCCAAATGTTCAAAAGACAAACAGAACACTCCATCAAAAAATCTATGAATAGCAACTAGATGAAAAAGTGTTAAATACTTTAAGTAAAGAGGGAAATGCAAATTAAAATTACAATGAGAGGGGTGCCTGGGTGGCTCAGTTGGTTAAGTGTCTGCCTTCAGCTCAGGTCATGATCCCAGGACCCTGGAATCTAGCCCCAAGTCGGCCCCCTGCATAGCAGGGAGCCTCGCTTCTCCCCTAGCCCTCTGCCCCTCCCCACTCATGAACAAGCACTCTCAATAAAATTTTTAAAATTTAAAAAAGTAAAAATTAAAAAAAAAAAAAAAACCCACAGCGAGATAACACTTCATCTCCTTTAGGATGGCTAAATTACGGAGGGTAAAAATGTCGAGAAACTGGAAGCACTAGTAGTATCTAGTGGGAATGTACAATGATGTAGTCACTTTGGAAAACAGCTTGGCAGTTCCTCAGAACATTAAACATAGGGTTACCACAGGTCCCTAACAAGGGAAACAGCATACGCCAACAAAAACCTGTACACAAATGTTCAGAGCAGCGTTATTCACAGTATTTGAAAAGTGGAAACCATCCAAATGTCCATCAGCTGATGAACAAAATGTTATAGCTACAGAATGGAATATTATTTAGTAATAAAGAAGAACGAAGTACCAGTAATATTCAGCTTGATATCATTACACAGAGATAGATTTGTAGATGCGCATATACACAGGTTAGTGTATACATACATATTTCCTGGCTGCCAGCTGTGAGAACCCAGAAGTAGTAATGGTCATACCCACTGCCCAGATATTTTGGTTTCTAATACCGTTCTTCAATAGAAAGAGCCACAGCTCCTTGAGAAATGGCTGATTCTAGGACTAAAGCAGGAATTATACAAGGTGATTGCAGAATATCTTGTGCTGCCAGAGAGGAGAGAAAAGGTTTCCAAACAGAAACACACACACACACACACACACACACACACACACACACAGTGGGTAAGGGTACCACAGGGAGACAGAAACCAATCAAAAGCTCCCTGCAGCCAAAGCTGAAACAATATCCACAAAGTGAATTACAACTGGATTATAACCAAAGATATAAAATAAATACCCACAAGTCTAAATGAGTGAATAAATGAACGAGGGAGAATAAACAAATGTCCACGGAGAAGTATTTCAGATAACTTATGTTAGGTATTCTGCCCTTGAGGAGGTAGAGCATAGCTCCCCACTCCTACGTGTGGGCTATACACAGTGACTGCCTTTCAACGACTACAGTAGGAAAGGGGACGGGGACAGGTGGTGGGGAGGGGCAGCCTTAGAGTCAAACAATCTAATATGCACTGTTTCACCCCGGCGATCAAGCTTAACATCCACAGTGGTAAGTCATGTTGATAGTATATATTCCTGGTAGGATGCAATAGAATGGCATTTTACCTCTGTGGCCTCCCCCAGAATTCATAAATTCAGTCTAATCATGAGGAAAGCTTCAGATAAGTCCCCTAGAGACATTCTGCAAAATGCTCATCAATACTCCTCAAAACTGTCAAGGTCATCCAAAGTAAGGAAAACCTAAAAACTATCACAGCCAAGAAGCGGCTAAGGAGGCATGACAACTAAATGTGATGTGGTATCCTGGGTGGGATCCAGGATCAGAAGAGCAACATTACGTAGGAACTAAGAAAATCTGACTGAAATCGAACTTTATTATAAACTAGGACCCGACAAGGCTGGCTCACTAACTGTGACAAATGTGCCATCCTAATGTAAGATGTTCGGTCACAGAGGAGAGGGACTGCGGGCTAGACGGAACTTTCTGACTACCTTTGCAATTTTTCTATAAATCTACCAACTATTCTAAACTACAAGTTTACTTAAAAAAAAATGAAGTGGGCACCTGGCTGGCCTCAGTCGGTAGAGCATACAACTCAGGGTCGTGAGTTTAAGCCCACATTGGACCCACGTGGAGCCTACTCCAAAAAAAAAAAAAAAAAAAAGCATCAATACAAGCCAACAACGTGAACCTTGAATCATTATATTAAATGGAAGAAGCCAGCCACAAAAGACTGCATATTGTATGATTCTGTGTATCTGAAATGTCCAGAAGAAGCAAATCTACAGAGCCGCTAAATACAGTAGTGGTTGCCAGGGACTGGTGAGAGGTGTAAAAGGAAGTGAGTCTTAAAAGGGTACAGGGTTGATGTGGGGAGAGAAAATGCCCACAATTACACAGGGGTGATGTTCCACAGCCAAGAGGACACTCAAACCCACTGAACTGCCACACTTTAGGGCCAAGTTCTGTAAACTTGCTGGTGGGAACACAAGATGGTACGGTAACTTTGGAAAACAGTCTGGCAGTTTCTATAAGCGTTAAACATATACCTATCTCATGACCCACTTATTCCACCCTAGAATCCACCCAAGAGAAATACAAGTGTTGGGAGAGAAAACTTTTTCCTCTACCAGCTTAAGTTCCGTGATTGCAGAGCCTGTGAATTTAACTGACAACAGACAGATTAACAGGAAAAAAATTACAAAGTTTATTCATATACCCATGTGGGACACAAAGGAAGTGCTTCTCTAACTAGCTAAAGATGGGGATTGGTATGCCTATCTTGATGGAGAGTAAGGGGAGGAGGAGAAAAACCTTCATAGTTAGAACCAGTGGGAGCTAAGGTTTGTGATAATGTTCATTTGTAACAGAGCAAATGGTCTTTTCCATCTTTTTCAGGCCAGTAAGACTTCCTAGAAGGATTTATTTCAGTCACCGAAGTTCTGCCCTCAGCAGATAAAGCTTTCAATAGGCTTCTTTGAGATCTGTTGAATCTCAATGTCTTTAACCCAACAAATCTTCATACCAACCCTCAAAGTCCAAGTGTGTCCCCAGAAAAGTACACATCCATACAGAGACCTACACATAAATGTGTATAGCACATTTACAATAGTCAAAAACAAAACAACCCAAATGTCCATCAATGGACAAGATAAACTAATTATAGTATATCCATACAATGGAATCCTAACTTACCTCTCAAAAGGAAGGAGCCACCATTCATACAGGATGGGGAGATCCCAACTAACAAAAAAAAAAAAAAATCCAGTTTCTTCAACATATAGCAAGGTAACAAAATAGAGTGAGAATCCAAAGATTAAGAGGCTCACGAGTGGGGCACCTGGGTAGCTCAGTTGGTGAAGTGTCTGCCTTTAGCTCGGGTCATGATCCCAGGGTCCTGGGATGGAGCCCTGCATCAGGCTCCCTGCTCAGCAGGGAGCCTGCTTCTTCCTCTCCCTGCCACTCCCCCCTTGCTTGTGCTCTGTCAAAAAAATAAAATCTGTGAGAATCCAAAGATTAAGAGGCTCACGAGTGGGGCACCTGGGTAGCTCAGTTGGTGAAGTGTCTGCCTTTAGCTCGGGTCATGATCCCAGGGTCCTGGGATGGAGCCCTGCATCAGGCTCCCTGCTCAGCAGGGAGCCTGCTTCTTCCTCTCCCTGCCACTCCCCCCTTGCTTGTGCTCTGTCAAAAAAATAAAATCTAAAAAAAAAAAAAAAAAAAAAGTGGGGGCACCTGGCTGGCTCAGTCCATACAGCATGCGACTCTTGACCTTGGGTTTGTGAGTTTGAGCCCCCCACTGGGTGTAGAGATTACTTAAAAAAAAAAAAAAAAAAAAAAAAACCTAAAAAAAAAAAAAAAAGGCTTAACAGAAATCAACCAATTGCAAAGTATGGACCTTATTTGGATCTAATGTTGGGGGGGGTAGAGGAAATGACATTGGCCATAAACTGATCATTATTGCAGTTAGGTGACAGGCTCATGGGGTGATTCATTATACTACTCTCTTTACGTTTGTATGCTTGAAACTATCCGTTTCAGAAAGCTTTAACAATCTGAAACATTTTTTGAAGTTAAAGGTCTAATATGGCTGAAGAATAAGCATACAGTTCATACAAATCATTAAGAAAATGAAAATTACGTCCAATATTCTTTAAAAGACACTTTTTTTTTTTAAAGATTTATTTGACACAGTGAGAGAGCTAGTGAGAGAGAGAGACAGAGACATACAGAGAAAGAGAGAGAGCACAAGCAGGGGGAGCAGCAGACAGAGGGAGAAGCAGGCTCCCTGCTGAGCAAGGAGCCCAATGCGGGACTGGATCCCAGGGCCCTGGGATCATGACCTGAGCCCAAGGCAGACGCTTAATAGACAGCCACCCAGGCGCCCCTAAAAGACACTTAAGAAAATGAGAAAACCAGGGGCGCCTGGGTGGCACAGCGGTTAAGCGTCTGCCTTTGGCTCAGGGCGTGATCCCAGAGTTCCGGGATCGAGCCCCACATCAGGCTCCTCCGCTGGGAGCCTGCTTCTTCCTCTCCCACTCCCCCTGCCTGTGTTCCCTCTCTCGCTGGCTGTCTCTATCTCTGTCGAATAAATAAACAAAATCTTTAAAAAAAAAAAAAAAAAGAAAATGAGAAAACCAGCAAATGAGACAACTGGAAGCAAATATTTGCTAAGCACGCATCTTATAAAAAGCTTGTATCTGTGTGTGTGTTTATCTCAGAACTCTCAAAACTCAGTAAAAAAACTAATTTTTAAATGTTCAAAAGATTTAAAGGTTTATTTCTTTCAGAGAGAGAGAGAGTGGGTGTGCAGGCATGTGGGGGGAGGGGCAGAAGGAGAGGGAGAGAATCTCAAGTAGACTCCCCACTAAGTGCAGAGCCCAATGCAAGGCTCGAACCCATGACCATGAGATCATGACTTGAGCCAAAATCAAGAGTTGGAGGCTCAACCGAATGAGCCACCCAGGTGCCCCAAATGTTCAAAAGACAAACAGAACACTCCATCAAAAAATCTATGAATAGCAACTAGATGAAAAAAGTGTTAAATACTTTAAGTAAAGAGGGAAATGCAAATTAAAATTACAATGAGAGGGGTGCCTGGGTGGCTCAGTTGGTTAAGTGTCTGCCTTCAGCTCAGGTCATGATCCCAGGACCCTGGAATCTAGCCCCAAGTCGGCCCCCTTGCATAGCAGGGAGCCTGCTTCTCCCTAGCCCTCTGCCCCTCCCCCACTCATGAACAAGCACTCTCCAATAAAATTTTTAAAAATTTAAAAAAGTAAAAATTAAAAAAAAAAAAAAACCCACAGCGAGATAACACTTCATCTCCTTTAGGATGGCTAAATTACGGAGGGTAAAAATGTCGAGAAACTGGAAGCACTAGTAGTATCTAGTGGGAATGTACAATGATGTAGTCACTTTGGAAAACAGCTTGGCAGTTCCTCAGAACATTAAACATAGGGTTACCACAGGTCCCTAACAAGGGAAACAGCATACGCCCACACAAAAACCTGTACACAAATGTTCAGAGCAGCGTTATTCACAGTATTTGAAAAGTGGAAACCATCCAAATGTCCATCAGCTGATGAACAAAATGTTATAGCTACAGAATGGAATATTATTTAGTAATAAAAGAAGAACGAAGTACCAGTAATATTCAGCTTGATATCATTACACAGAGATAGATTTGTAGATGCGCATATACACAGGTTAGTGTATACATACATATTTCCTGGCTGCCAGCTGTGAGAACCCAGAAGTAGTAATGGTCATACCCACTGCCCAGATATTTTGGTTTCTAATACCGTTCTTCAATAGAAAGAGCCACAGCTCCTTAGAGAAATGGCTGATTCTAGGACTAAAGCAGGAATTATACAAGGTGATTGCAGAATATCTTGTGCTGCCAGAGAGGAGAAAAGGTTTCCAAACAGAAACACACACACACACACACACACACACACACACACACAGTGGGTAGGGTACCACAGGGAGACAGAAACCAATCAAAAGCTCCCTGCAGCCAAAGCTGAAACAATATCCACAAAGTGAATTACAACTGGATTATAACCAAAGATATAAAATAAATACCCACAAGTCTAAATGAGTGAATAAATGAACGAGGGAGAATAAACAAATGTCCACGGAGAAGTATTTCAGATAACTTATGTTAGGTATTCTGCCCTTGAGGAGGTAGAGCATAGCTCCCCACTCCTTACGTGTGGGCTATACACAGTGACTGCCTTTCAACGACTACAGTAGGAAAGGGGACGGGGACAGGTGGTGGGGGGAGGGGCAGCCTTAGAGTCAAACAATCTAATATGCACTGTTTCACCCCGGCGATCAAGCTTAACATCCACAGTGGTAAGTCATGTTGATAGTATATATTCCTGGTAGGATGCAATAGGAATGGCATTTTACCTCTGTGGCCTCCCCCCCCAGAATTCATAAATTCAGTCTAATCATGAGGAAAGCTTCAGATAAGTCCCCTAGAGACATTCTGCAAAATGCTCATCAATACTCCTCAAAACTGTCAAGGTCATCCAAAGTAAGGAAAACCTAAAAACTATCACAGCCAAGAAGCGGCTAAGGAGGCATGACAACTAAATGTGATGTGGTATCCTGGGTGGGATCCAGGATCAGAAGAGCAACATTACGTAGGAACTAAGAAAATCTGACTGAAATACGAACTTTATTATAAACTAGGACCCGACAAGGCTGGCTCACTAACTGTGACAAATGTGCCATCCTAATGTAAGATGTTCGTCACAGAGGAGACGGGCTGCGGGCTAGACGGGAACTTTCTGTACTACCTTTGCAATTTTTCTATAAATCTACCAACTATTCTAAAACTACAAGTTTACTTAAAAAAAAAAATGAAGTGGGCACCTGGCTGGCTCAGTCGGTAGAGCATACAACTCAGGGTCGTGAGTTTAAGCCCACATTGGACCCACGTGGAGCCTACTCCAAAAAAAAAAAAAAAAAAAAAGCATCAATACAAGCCAACAACGTGAACCTTGAATCATTATATTAAATGGAAGAAGCCAGCCACAAAAGACTGCATATTGTATGATTCTGTGTATCTGAAATGTCCAGAAGAAGCAAATCTACAGAGCCGCTAAATACAGTAGTGGTTGCCAGGGACTGGTGAGAGGTGTAAAAGGAAGTGAGTCTTAAAAGGGTACAGGGTTGATGTGGGGGAGAGGAAAATGCCCTACAATTACACAGGGGTGATGTTCCACAGCCAAGAGGACACTCAAACCCACTGAACTGCACACTTTAGGGCCAAAGCTCTCAAAACTTGCTGGTGGGAACACAAGATGGTACGGTAACTTTGGAAAACAGTCTGGCAGTTTCTTAAACGTTAAACATATACCTATCTCATGACCCACTTATTCCACCCCTAGAATCCACCCAAGAGAAATACAAGTGTTGGGAGAGAAAACTTTTTTCCTCTACCAGCTTAAGTTCCGTGATTGCAGAGCCTGTGAATTTAACTGACAACAGACAGATTAACAGGAAAAAAAATTACAAAGTTTATTCATATACCCATGTGGACACACAAAGGAAGTGCTTCTCTAACTAGCTAAAGATGGGGATTGGTATGCCTATCTTGATGGAGAGTAAGGGGAGGAGGAGAAAAACCTTCATAGTTAGAACCAGTGGGAGCTAAGGTTTGTGATAATGTTCATTTGTAACAGAGCAAATGGTCTTTTCCATCTTTTTTCAGGCCAGTAAGACTCCCCTAGAAGGATTTATTTCAGTCACCAGAAGTTTCTGCCCTCAGCAGATAAAGCTTTCAATAGGCTTCTTTCGAGATCTGTTGAATCTCAAATGTCTTTAACCTTAAAATAATCTTCATACCAACCCTCAAAGTCCAAGTGTGTCCCCAGAAAAGTACACATCCATACAGAGACCTACACATAAATGTGTATAGCACATTTACAATAGTCAAAAACAAAACAACCCAAATGTCCATCAATGGACAAGATAAACTAATTATAGTATATCCATACAATGGAATCCTAACTTACCTCTCAAAAGGAAGGAGCCACTGATTCATACAGGATGGGGAGATCCCCAACTAACTATGCGGACTGAAAGAAGCCAGACCTAAAGAGTACACAGGACTCTTATTAAAACTCTAGAAAACTAGTAAATTAACTTATAGTGACAGAAAGCAGAGCAGCAGGTGCTTGAGGGGAAGGACGGGAGGCACCACAAAAGGGCGCAAGGAAACTTTTGGGCAATGGCTATGCTCGTTTTTTTATTATGATGATGGTTTCACAGGTATATACTTACATCAAAACTTAAATTGTACACTTTATGGAGCACCTGGGTGGCTCAGTAGGTTAAGCATCTGTCTTCGACTCAGGTAATGATCCCAGAGTCCTGGGATCAAGCCCCACATCAGGCTCCCTGCTCAGCGGGGAGCCTGCTTCTCCCTCCCTCACCACCCGCTCATGCTCGCTCTCTCTCTCACATAAAATCTTTTTAAAAAATAAAAATTAATAAAATTAAATTGTATGCTTTAAAAATGTGTAATTTAGTTTGTCAATCACACCTCAATAAAGCTATTAAGAAAGAAAAGATCTACTAATAAAGTTTAAGTTGTTATAAATCATTAAGAATACAAGAATTACTACCGATGTTAGACATGAGAAAAGGCTCTAAGGTTTAAGAGGGAAAAACAAATGCAGGAAATCACATGCAATAGATCAGTACTGTTTCGTAAAATTGTAAGTTCACACAGATGGAAAATCAGATGATATATCTTTACTATCTGCATTATAAATACTGTTTATCCAATAAGTGGGAAAGTATTATCAGACATACGTGTTGGAGTAAAGAGGCCAGAAACAGAACTTACAGCCAACGACAAATGGTCAAAATGTATTTAAGTTTTTCACTATTGGTCAGTTAGGTAAACATGTCAATTGAAATAATACTACCCATTTTTACAGATAAAATTGGCTAAGACTTTAAGTATAAAGAAGTACAAAATTCAGCGGTGCCTGGGTGGCTCAGCTGGTTGAGGTTAATGGTCAGGTCATGGTCCCAGGGTCCTGGGATTGAGCCCCTCGACGGCAGGTTCCCTGCTCATCAAGGAGCCTGTTTCTCCCTCTCCTTCTGCTACTCCCCCTGCTTGTGCTCTCTCACATACTCTCTCAAATAAATAAAATATTTTTTAAAAAGTAGAAAATTTTTACAAAACTTTTATAACGGCAAACTTCCTAAAAGTTCACACTCAAATATGCTAATTCATTGTATATGTACACCTGCACAGAAATGGGAATATACCAAGCCTTTTTTGTCATTTACTTCCCAAATTTTAGCCAATGAACCTATATTACTTATAAGGGGCGGGGGGGGGGCATTTTAGGTCATTCCTTTAATCAGAGCTTCTGAAAAAAAGCAGAAAGCAGTTCAAAACCAAAATACTAACTCATTTAGACCTGATCTGTCCTTTGACTGACGAACCATAAAGGATACAAATCAAGCAACTGAGCCAAAGGCAAGCAAAGAATAGCACAAGGTTGGGGTAAACTACTGCCCTCTAGCAGGCAGGGCTCCCTGGAAGATCTGGGCAGGAGGCAACCCTTCCGTGACATCCCCGTTCCTGCACACGAAAGCTCTCTCTCATATGCCAACTGGAACTAAACACAGAATCTCTACCATCCTTATCCCCTTCCCTCCTTCCTCGTGGGCTATGTATACAGCACACAGATCCCAAAGTCACAGTTACACAGAGCACAAGACTCACACTTTTGGAAAGAAGACCAATCACCTGGAAGCGGTCTTTGCCTTTTTTTAATCTCAATTTTGTGGCTACTGAAATAGCTTCACCCCCTTCCTAACACTCTCACTTTGTCAGGGGTGCAAGGACAGCTGTGACAGCTGTGATGGGCTTTTAAAGACACTCAGACATTCTGACCGATTACGGGGAGCCCATGCAGATCAGTTTTTTACCTTCTTCAGAACTGAGCCCCAAAGAAGACACAAAACAGAACTGTGCTAACAATGACCAAGGAACTAGAGATTACTTCCTTAGAATCAAGCATCATGAGGGATGCCTGGGTGGCTCAGTTGGTTAAGCTTCCAACTCTCAAATTCAGCTCAGGTCACAATCTCAGGGTTGTGAGATCCAGCCCCTTAAGATTCTCTCTCTGCCCACCCACCCCAGCCAAGAAGAATCAAGTATCACCAAACCAAGGCAAAATAACTGAGCAATGTTTCATCCAAATGATTTTCACCCCCCCACACACACACAGAGACTGTGGATAAAAATAAAATAACAGCAGCTAACAGATGTCTGTAGACAAGTCCAGTACATACTCTTGTTGAATAAACTGTAACATACAGAAGGCAGAATAAAATCAGGATGAGTAAGAACTTACACAAGGGGAAGGAATGTTACTGCTTCTACACGAGTGTTCATTAACCACCACTTCTAGCCCTTACTAGTAAATGCATTTAGTTCAAGAAACAAGTACATTCATGGCTAAGCATCTGAAAACAAAGCTAAAAATCAAACAACCCAGTAAATCTCATTAATAGTCATTCTAGGATATCATAGCATAAAATACAGTACTCTCGCGGGCAGCTGGGTGGTTCCGTTGGTTGAGCCTCTGACTTGATTTCAGCTTAGGTCATGATATCAGAGTCTTGGGATCGAGCCCCGTGTTGGGTTCCGCCCTCAACAGGCAGTCTGCAGGGGATTCTTTCTCTCCCTCTTCCTCTGCCCCTCCCCTCCCACGTATACTCCCTAACAAATAAATCTTAAAAGAAAAAAAAAATAGTGCTCTCAGATTAAAACGTACAACACTGACGCCATCTGCTACCCTAACCAGATTAGCTTACCTCACAAAAATATAAAGACAAGATATTTGGGTTCAGAAATTATTTGGGGGGGGGGGCATACCAAAAAAAGGAAGAGATTGCTCTTCTTTACATTTATAATTCCTGTTTAGTGGTAAATGGACGGCCAATACTGCCCACAGAATGGCAGATGCGGCCAAGAAGGCAGGACCAGCAGTCCCTAACTCACTAACCTGTTAAAAAAAAAAAAAAAATCCCAACACTTGGCTAAGCCTCAAATGAGAAAAGGCAACAGCCTGAGTAAACTTTTCGGAGTCCCAGATAACACAAAGGCTCAGCTCAAGAAACAGCTGATCCACCAGTGGAAAACCATTTTGGAGGAAAAGTCCAAAGAAACTTAACTAGCTCACCCTATATACACAGATCAACAGAACATACAACTATCAATGATGGTTTCCTCTGGGTGATAGCTTGCAGGTACTTTTTTTTTTTTTTTTTTGGTTGATTTCTTTTTCCTAAACACTTCTATTTAAAAATTAAGATGTGTATACCTCAAACTAACATTATGTGTCAACCATACTCAAATTTTTTAAAAAAGTAAAAATTACAATTAAAATTTAAAATAAAATTATAACTAGCTCCTCAGAGCTCTTTAGTGCTTTAAGAGGGCCAGTGGTCAGTTTCTTAGGAGTTCATAGTGAGGATAACCTGACATGTCAGTGCTGTGGGGACACTCACAAGTCTCATCACCTTGCTTAGAGTTAACCTACTTCAGCTTCCGGAATCAAGGAGAACTTGCTTTCATCCAATCTCAGCGCATCTTCTGCCCATGTGGTCTTCTAGAAGAGTCCTTCCCCTGGAGAAACTCTACGCCTATCACCTCACCACTAATCACCCTGACTGGTTTTTCACGTTAGCACCAAACAGCACAGTTCAGAAGGCAGACACCTCATTCTTAGAAGCCTCCACACACATACCTTTTAACAAGTAAATCAGTAATACTTTAATATTCTGAATACCTAAAAGCTAGTTCAACTGTAATCAAAGTCTCATGTCCAGGGAATGTGCGCATGTAATCTCTCCTTCACTGAACAAATGTTGAGAGGAAAAGTCCTACACGGCACTAAACACAGTTTAGATTCATGTAGAATACTGGACTCAGTTGTGAACCGTTCTCACTGAGATTCAGAAACCATACCCCCGGAGGGAAACAAGCTGCAAGGGGTCAGAGGTGTACAGGGGAGGGACAGATGAATGATCTGGACAAGTACATCTCAGATAAACAACATACTCCCTAAACGTGCTCTCTTCACACAATGGGAGAGTCCGTGTGTATTAACAAGGTAGCAGACACTCAAGAGAGCAGAACCAAATAGAGATTTATGTAAGTTAAAATGGATAGGTTTTTAAAATATCATTTACCCTAAGGAGACAAATGTTGTTCTTGCATTCCAGCTGCAAACAATTGGTTGTGACTATTTTTTTTAAGATTTTTTTTTTTTTTTAATTCGACAGGATAGAGACAGCCAGCGCAAGAGGGAACACAAGCAGGGGGAGTGGGAGAGGAAGAAGCAGGCTCATAGCGGAGGAGCCTGATGTGGGGCTCGATCCCACAATGCCAGGATCATGCCCTGAGCCGAAGGCAGACGCTTAACCGCTGTGCCACCCAGGCGCCCCTGGTTGTGACTATTTGGAGCACTGTGCAAGAAGGATTCTGAGGCTTAATCTCGTCTCAGTGAGAAAAGAATTTCTCTGCTAGAGAGTCCCCCTGCTGTGGAAAGAAGGAGGCATGGCAACCTTGGACTTCCCACCACTGATCCTTGATCAGTGGGGTGGATCCTTGAGAGGCCACAGAGTTACTTCGACAGGTACACAAATCCATACACGCTTTCGTGAATTTTTGGTAAACTGAACAACAATGAATCTTATACATGCGCACACCACAATTTTTTGGAGGTATCTGATTTTAAGAACTAATTAGGCTTACGGAGACTCTCATTTTCTAAAAGGAGAGAACCAGCAATCTAGCTCACCAAGGTCTTTCAGATACCAAAAAACCTGCATGACTAACAACTACTTACCAAAAGGATGAAGCAACTTACAAAAGACAATCAACAGAAGATTTTTTTTTTTTTAAACTTCTATGAAAGAAAAATAAAGCCAGGGGAAATTCAGGCTTAAAAAAAATTAGTGTGAAGTCAGTGGGAAAGTTAAAATTCTATACTGTAGAGATGACCCTTAAACTCAGGAAGAAACAACACACCAAGCAGAAAACAGCTCTTGCAAGTAGAAAGGTTCTATCATGTACGACAAAGCTCTATCTCTAGCAGCAGAGTGGAGCATATGAGCAAAGGTCCTCCTATCAAACAAACACTAATTTAACAGCAAGTCAGGGTAAATTTCCTGCACACAGAAACAAAGCTGTGTCTGATGAAATACTCGCCCATGTTTAGTTAAGCAAGAAACCCCATGATTAAGTCATGTCTTTTATGGAAAAGAAATCATGAAGATTATTTGAAATCAGAAATACTTGTTCAGCTGGGCAACTTCAGGTCCTGTTCAACGACGCCGGAACATTGGAAGTGTACAGAACATGCTCAGAGTTGACGAGCATCAGATCTGCTGAGAAAGGAGAGCACCGAGGCAACGACGGGTGTAAATTCAGGAGGGCTTAGCATTAATCCCCCCTAATGAGGTCAGGATCTGGGGGCTCGGCCTGCTCAGTAACAGCCATAAAGAGCATCGCTCAGGGATGCTTCGGAGTTCTTTGTGACTCATTTCTTCAACACTAAGGTCTGTAGTTTTTCTTTAAAAAAGAAGAAAAAAAAAGGCTTCCCCAAAAACATTAACTTAAATTTTAAGTTAAAATACTACTAGAAAGTCTAACCAAACACACCTGAACTACTTAAAACAAGTAGCCAAAGCAAAATAAAAAAACCCTGCAAGGTTATCTCTCTAAAGCACAACGTGGTAGTGAAGAGCCCAACATAGCTTGTCACAAGATTTCAATTTATTCCCACAAAATAAACAAACACATCACTTTAAAAAAAAAAGTCAGTGAACTGATCTGTACTTCAATAAAACTCAATAATGACCTGGGACAACAAATTTACATTTTTTTTTAAATTTATTTAAGTAATCTCTGCACCCAGTGTGGGGCTTGAACTCATGACCCTGTGATCAAGAGCCACACACTCCTCTGACTGAGCCAGCCAGGCACCCCTACATTCTATTTTTTTTATACCTACCTTCTCCACCCCTTCCCAAAATCCAATGGGATGATTATTTTTTTTAATCTATTACAGAGCTGGGGCGCCTGGGTGGCTCAGGCAGTTAAGCGTCTTCTTTTGGCTCATGATCTCTTTGGCTCGGGTCATGATCTCGGGGTCCTGGGATTGAGCCCCACGTCGGGCTTCCTGCTCAGCGGGAAGTCTGCTTCGCCCTCTCCCTATCCCTCTGCTTCTCCCCCGCCACTCGTGCTCTCTCTCAAATAAAATCTTTAAAAAAACAAAAAACCGCAGAGTTGAAAACATTTCCAACCAAGAGATGTTCAGAGTGTGGATACAACCAGCTAGACCACACCAGGGAATGTTCTGGGTCTTTGAAAACAACTTGGTGGGGGGGAGGAGAAGAAGGGGGAACTATATTCTGCCCCCAAAGTCTGGGGTCTAATAGGAGAACAGAAACAAGTCAGAAGGCAATTAAAATATGAAACGCTAAGTGGTACTACAGTGCTAAGTATGGGAGAAATACAGGAGACACACCTAATAATGCAAGTATGGCAGAAAAACATAAGGCAAGTTTTGTACAAGAAATGACATCTAAGGGGCGCCTGGGTGGCTCAGTAGTTAAGCGTCTGCCTTTGGCTCAGGGCGTGATCCTGGGGTCCTGGGATCCAGCCCCACATTGGGCTCCCTGCTCAGTGGGAAGCCTGCTTCTTCCTCTCCCACTCCCTCTGCTGGTGCTTCTATCTCTCACTGTGTCTCTCTCTGTCCAATAAATAAATAAAATCTTTAAAAAAAAGAAAAAAGAAAGAAAGAAATGACATCTAAGTTGAGGGCTAATTAATACGAATTAAGAAAGACAGAAAGCAAAGAATGGATACTTTAGCAGAGAAAATGTGTGGCAAAATCTCTGAAATTAAGCACGCGGTGGGGTTGAGAAAGCAAAGTCCTTCACTATAGCGGAGCACAGAGGGTAAGAACTCCAGCCAAAGGACAAATCCCTTGAAGAAGTGTATTTGTAATAAACTACGGGGTGAGGCACTTGTGTTATTTGCTGGTTCTCACAAGGATCCTCCAAGGACCATAATGGTAGTCCCCTTGTCACAGACGGGCAAGAGGCTCCAAGTCTCAGCCCGCAAGAAGCTGCCCTCAGAGTTCCCAGTCTTTCTACTCCATCATTCTCGGGCTTGCTTGATGTTCAGTTATGGAAACCCCATCACCTCTGCTTTATAATCTATGCAAACAGTTTCCCAGATTTAAATAGAGAGTAAGCAACACACTGGAAAGATTTAGTGAAAATTAGAGCTGGGAAGAACCCAATTTTTTGTGGCGTCCAGAGCAGCTGACTTCATACAACAGAAAGCTGCCCCATGTAGCAGACCCAGCTCCCTCGCACACAGCAGGGACTCAAACAGGTACAGTGAGGGCTTCCCAAAACAGGCAGGAGCCAAGAAGGGGAGGGGCGAGGCACAGCAGCTCTGAGAAGGGAGACGAAAATGACACTAGGCCCAGGAGAGCGCCGTTTTGTCGGCTGGCCAAGGCAAAACCTGAGATGAGGCACAGGCTAGCATCACCTTGAACCTCATTTTGGACGGCTGCCGGCTTTTTTCTTAGGTGTCAAAAGGCACCAAGTTATTAACTGGCCTGATACGAACACGTGCCTCCTTCCTTGTTATCCCAAGGGAGCCACATCCTCCACACAAAATGACAAGCTGTGCTCTGAACAGAGACCCCTCTAGGTTTAAGAACTTAATCCTCATGTGTTTCCCTGTGATTAGAGCCCCCACTCTTGGGAGCAGCCCTACCATTTACCTGACATCAGAGTGCTGGCCGCACGGAGGTCCCACTGCAGCAGTCTGAATAATGGTTCCAAATGTGTACAGCTCCTGATCCCCAAAACCTGTGAATGTGATCTCATATGGCAGAAGAGACTTTGTGGATGTAATTAAAAATCTTGACAGGGAGACTCTCCAAGAGGGCCTGATGTGATCACAAGGATCGTTAGAAAAGGTGCACAAGAGGAGCCAAAGTCAGGGAGAAGGTCAGGTGACAAAAGACACAGAGACTGGAGCGATGCTCTCTGAAGATGGAGGAAGAGGCCACAAGCCAAGGAACACAGGGGGCCTCTAGAAGCTTCGAAAGGCAAGGAGATGCATTGTCCTCTAGCGTCTCCAGAAGCAACCAGCCCTGCCAACACCTTTCCCTTTAGCCTACCGAGGCTGATTTCAGACTCCTGGCTTCTAAAACTGTGAGTGAATAAATGTACATGAGCACGCCAAAGCCAACCCTAGGCATCACAGAAGGATGGCATGTGAACGGAGACAGCTGGAAGACAGGAGGGATTCGAAATGCTCACAAAACTCAGATGTTTAACCCACCTTTGAAAGAAAGGTCCCTATGAAAACTGTATCATTGTTCAGAGCACCTGGGTGGCTCAGCCGTTAAGCGTCTGCCTTCGGCTCAGGTCCTGATCCCAGGGTCCGGGGATCAAGCCCCACATCGGGCTCCCTGCTTGGCAGGAGCCCTGCTTCTCTCTCTCCCACTCCCCTTGCTTGTGTTCCCTCTCTCGCTGTCTCTGTCAAAAAAAATAAATAAAATCTTAAAACAACAACAACAACCACCACCACCACCCATATCATTGTTCTGCTATTCTAGAGGAACCCAAAAGGTTAAGAAAACAAAGCCGGTCACAAAGAAGACTGAGTCACTTTGGCAAAACTGGCTCAGCTCACCTTCTCCCTGCTGGAGGAGCAGCTGCGGGCCCCCGCTGAGGGGTTCCGCCACCAGCATCACCAACATGAACCGCTGAAGCTCATTATGATCCAGGACCCTTCCTGACTCGTTAGGTGAATTGTCTTCAATCACTATGACACTCACAGTATGAACAAACAGAGCAGGAAGCCTTCCGAAATTAAGGTTAGAAAAGTCACTGCTTCCCTCTGGGTTTGCATAGAGAAAACAAAGTGGATTCTCAGTATACAAAGCTAAAGTGAAATCAAAGACGCTTTGAGCTATGCCTGTTAAACTACACTGCAAATCTGTACTATGTAATTAAAAAGTACTGAACGCAGTTAAACTCATTTCCAGCACTTCACACTGTAATAGTTGGTAAAGAGTAAGATTTATGGGGGTGCCTAGGTGGCTCAGTCAGGTGGCATCCGACTCTTGGTTTTGGCTCAAGTCATGATCTCGTGGGTGAGCGGGATCCAGCCCTGCACAGGTTGGGCTCCATGCCCAGTGAGGAGTCTGCTTGAAGGACTGTCTCCCTCTGCTTCCGCCCCCCGCCCACTCAGGCTCGTGTGCACACACTCTCTTTCCCGATCTGAAATAAAAATCTTTTCAAAAAATAAACTTTTTAAAAAAGTAGTATTTATGGACAATAAAAGAGGTGCTAGGAATAGAGCATTTGGCTAGGGAGAATGGGACCAAAATCTTCCAAGAGGAAGAATTTCTCTGGGGAGACAGAGAGGAAAATGAAGAGACCACACAGAGACAAGGTTAAGTTCAGAAATGGAGATTAAGCATTTAGAAAATTTTACAGATTGCCAGACAGCTGTATCTAATAATAAAGATTAGGGCTTGTCTTTTTGATGGACTTTAAAATTCCGTTTCTCCAGTAACCGTTGTATTTTACAAAGTCAGTGACTGACTGGAAATTTAAAAACAAAAACAAAAAAGCAGTCCTTCCACACAGCCGTGGAAGCAACGGTCTAGAGCAGTAACTCTCATTGAAGAAAACTTCACTACTTAGGGAGTGGTTTTGGAAATCTGTGAGCCCACTGGGTGGAGGAAGGGGGCTTCACAGACACCTGTCAGAGACCAGGTATGTCACACATTCTGAGGTGTGCAGGACAGTCTCACACCATAAAGAGATACTCCATGTCCTGCTCTTGAAGATCCTTGACATTCACATACACAAAAAGCTTATTTACCTGAGCCTATAACCAAAGTGTTTACTGCTCAGTTTTAATATACGCTCTACTTTCCAAACTGCAACTACCATGTAAATCGAGATGCACTTGTATTTTGGTCTGCTTATCGCCACTATAGAAAATCACTCAGCCGAGAGCAACATGACTGTGAGTCACCCATATGTCCTGCCTGTATGTTAGTGTCCACACGGGTTCGCTGAGGTTTCTTCTGTGCATGGCACACGCACCTGATTACTTCATTATGCCTCAAGTTCCAGTCAAGCCCAAGTGTTTACGCACGGAAATATTTTTCTGTATAAACTATTTCCCTTTCATTTCTCTTTTCTGGCATTACAAAACATTATATTGATTTTTAAATTATATATGTAGATGGGTTCTATTTCCTGTGAATTTCATTTGAGGACTGTAACTGGAACATTAGAAAATATTTGTTAAAAAGAGTAGGGACACCTGGGTGGCTCAGTCAGTTAAGCATCTGCCTTCGGCTCAGGTCATGATCTCAGGGTTTTGGGATCAAGCCCTGCACTGGCTCCCTGCTCAGTGGGGAGTCTGCTTCTCCCTCTGCCCCTCCCCCTGCTCGTGTTTGCGCACGCTGTCTCAAATAAAATCTTAAAAAAAAAAAAAAAAAGAGGGTGTAATTCGGAGGGCTGAAAATGCAGCAAGTCTATTTAAATATCTAAGTGCTCATTACAAGTCAAACACAGGAAGAAATCATAGTTTATCTAAATCAAAACATACTGATGAAGCTGGTGTTCAAAGGAGTCCTAAGGAGACTCGCAGGGCTTATCAAAGGGCACGCTCATATTTGCATAAGAGATGATGGAACTACATAGCTTCTACAGAGCACTGGTTAAGAATGGGGGCTTTACAGTCAGACTGCCTGGTTTGAGTCCCACTCAGCCAATGTTCGCTGCAAGACCTTGTCAAGGTTCTCTCCATTTCTCACGCCATCTGAAGTGATTAGCATACTGCCCTGGCCATGATCTGGGCTCCCCCCACGAATGCTAAATTGACCTAAAACTTAAAAGCAGAGTAGTAGTAAAGAAAGGGAAGTGAGAGCTAGGAATGTGAGAGCAAGCATAACCCGAGTAAAAACAAATTAATCAAATACAAGCCTTGTGTTTTTAAAAACAAAACAAAAGAAAAACAACACACACACACACAAAAAAAAACAAAAAACAAGAAGGAGGTCACCTGGGTGGCTCAGTTGGTTGTGCATCCAACTTTTGATTTTGGCTCAGGTCATGATCTCAGGGTTGTGGGATCAAGCCCCACATCAGGTTCCCCACTCAGTGGGCAGTCTGCTTCAGATTTTTTTCCCTCTCCCTTCGCCCCCTGTGTTTTGGTTACAACAAAGTAGGCCATTTAGCCATGCTAAAACACAAAGGGGGAAAATACCCGAGGACTGGAGCAACCTTGCTCTTCTGGTTGCTGATGCTAAAATCAGAATTAGGATTAAGAGTGCCCTGCCATTCCCAATTGGTTTACTGTTCTAAACCCCTGCCTGGGCCCTTTTCCCTCCCCCATGTTAACCCTGAATGTTTTGTTCGTTCACATCAGAGGTAGAAAGCAATAGGAAAAGAGCAACAACAGGAGGTTTTTAACACATGTAATTTTGAAATGATCTCTTTTAGCATTACACACACACACATCTCTAGTGCTGAATCACGCACACAGTTTAAATACGTTTCTTTCTTTTAAAGGACAGCTAAGGTTTTGTTCAGCTTTAATTCAGTTCAACCAAGGGCTACCCTGGTCCTAAGTATATGAGTAGTTCTTCTACTCTAGAGAAATAAGTGATTCAACTCACTGCTTTTGAAATCCAAAAGGAACAAAACACTATATTCAAACGAACGATTCAAACTTTAGTGGATCCTGAAAAAAATGGAGTGGGCACATTCTACCCTGTTTCTTTCATGAAGTGCAGTGAAAAAGCTGGACAGAATGTATGAAGCAACCACCTGAAGACTGAAAAGTAAACGACAGCAGGTGGATAAGGCAACGTGAAGTCACACTGCCCCGAGCTGATTTATCACTGCTCCTCCCCCGGGTATGCTCCAGCCTGGACTCGCGGCCGTTCAAAACTTGGGAACGGTCTCTGAACGCAAAGACAGAACTCTAAGAGAAGCCCTGCAGCTCTAGTTTGAGGAGCAGGAAGGCAGCACCCCGAACTCTGGTGAGGAGGAGCCGTGGTTCCAAAGTGATGGGTTGAATCCCACTGCTTTTTTCTTCTATCTTCTTGCCATTTAGCCCCCATGGGTGCAATGACACCGAGTGCACAACTAAGGCCCTAGCTTTTCTGGCTGAAGAACCAAAAAGGGAAGCCCTTGGAAATAAGAAAGTACTCATCAGATCATAGAAAGGGAGGAGCTCAGGAAAGCAACTGCATGAACTGCGGGGTTTAGTCTCAATCTATGCATGCTTGCCTCTGACCCTGAACAGATTTTAAGAGCAGAGACCTGGGAAAGATCACCACACAGGTCCCAAAGCAGCCACCACTGGGTGGGGCACACGTGAGACTGATCCAAAGAGGGCTTCAAAGACTTCAAAAATAGAAGTGAAATTGGAACCATAATCCACAGAAGGCTGGCTGCAACATTCAGCCTGAAGCCAACTGGGTCAACTGCATCCTAAAATGAAATTAACATTCTCCATAGGATCTGAGTGAGACCCAGAGTCTCATAAATACTAAAATCAAGATGTCCAAGATATAATCCAAAATCATCCCGCATATGAAGAAGTAGAAAATCTTAACTCATATGGGAAAGGGCAATCAAATATAAATGCCAAAAATCCCACAGACATAGAAATTCTCTGACTTTAAAGAAACTATTATAAAAATGCTCCATAAAGAGTGAGCACTCTTAAAAAGCTTGAAAGATAGAAAATGTCCAAAAAGGGTGCCTGGGTGGCTCAGCGGCTTAAGTGTCTGCCTTAAGCTCAGGTCATGGTCTCAGGGTCCTGGGATCGAGCCCCGAGTCAGGCTCCAGGGGGAGCCTGCTTCTCCCTCTCCCGCTGCTGCTCCCCCTGCTTCTACTCTCTTGCTAGCTCTGTGTCAAATAAGTAAAATCTTAAAAAGTCCAACAACTAGGAAATATGAATAAAAATTTAGAACCTAAATACAACAACCAAAATAAACTCATTGGATATATTCAACAGACAACTAGAAACAGGAAATTGTCACTGCTCATGAAGACAAATGACTAGAAATTAGTCAATCTGAACAAATGAGAGAAAAAAAGCTTCAACACAATGAAGAGGCTCAAAGACCTGTGGGAAAATACCAAAAGGCCCCACTTTCATATTATTGGCATCCCAGAAAGACAGGGAGAGAAAAGTATTTGCTGAAAATATATTTGAGTAAATGATGGCTGAAGATTTTCTAAATTTGGCAAAAGATATAAACCTATAGATTTGAAAAGTTCAGTGAACCCCTGGGAGACAGTGGAAAATATATATTGGTCTCTGCCCTCCACTCCCTTCCTAGTCCAGAGCTCTAAAATCCTTATTTCCTAATTGACAAGAACACTAGAAACAGCTCTTGTTTCAAATATCTGGTCTTTGATGCCATCCTTGACACGAGGCTCCCCAAACCCTTATAAATTTCTAAGTGATTAGAGCACTAGGGAGTACCTTCGGTTCTACTGAGGCAGCTCTGGGTGAGCACTTGGGGGGGGGGGCTGGTCATCACAGCACACCATGCTAAGATGAGAAGCTTGGAATGTTTAGCCCCACTCCCCATCCTTCAGAGAGGAGAGCAAAGCTGAAAATGGAGTTAATAATTGATCATACCTACCGAAGGAAGCCTCTATAAAATCCCAAGTACAGGGGGTTCAGAGAGCTTCCAAGTGGGTAAACACATCCACATTAAGAGGGTGATACACCCCAACTCCATGGGGACAGAAGATCCTGCCCTTTGGACCCTCCCAGACCTCACCCCATGTATCTCTTCATCTTGCTGTTCATCCATAATCTTTACCATATTCTTTAATAAACTAGTACACACGTAAGTGCTTCTTCTCCTGAGTTCTCTGAGCTGCTCTAGCAAATTAATTGAACCCAAAGAGGGAGTCTTCAGAATCTCCTACCTACGGCCAGTTGGTCAGAAGCACAGGTGATGGGGTGCCTGGGTGTCTCAGTCAGCTAAGCATCGGTCCCTTGATTTCAGCTCAGGTCATGACCTCAGGGGCGTGGGATCGAGCTGTGCCCGGGAGTCTGCTTGAGATTCTTTCTCTCCCTCTACCCCTCTCCCTCAAATAATAAATAAATCCAGAAAAAAAAACCCCAGAGCACAGGTGATAACCGGACTGTGACTGGCATCGGATAGGGTCAGGAGAGCAGTTTTGTGGGACTGAGCCCTTAACCTGTGGAATCTGACACTACCTCCAGACAGACAGTGTTAGAAGTGAGTTAAAACTGCAGGATACCCAGCTGGAGTCACAGAGAACTGCTTGCTATGGGGACAAACCTCTACACATTTGGTGACAAGAAGTGTCAGAAGTGAGGTCTTCTTTGTAATAAAGCAAACACACAGAAAAGAAAAACACACAGTAGGGAAGAATTGGGTTTTTCACTACAGAGGGAAAAAACTGGGTTGTTTTCCTTCCACAACCTCAAACACTATGAACCCAAAGAAATTTACCTCCAGACACATCATAAACTAATTGTTGAAAATGAAAGACAAAGAAAAACCTTGAAAGCAGCCAGAGAAAAAGAACACATCACTTCTAGGGTAGTGGTTCTCAGCTGGGGACCATGTTGTCCCTAAGGGGGTATTTGACAATGTCTGTTGACATTTTTTACATCTTCAAGTTTTTATTTTTAAGTTCCAGTTAGCTCACATACAGTATAATATGAGTTTCAGGTGTGCAATATAGTGATTCAACACTTCCATACAACACCCGGTGCTCATCACAGGTGACCCCCTGAATTCCCATCACCTATTTAATCCTCTGTCGACATTTTTGATGCTCACAACGTAGGAAGGCAGGGGGAGCTGCCGGCATCTGACAGAGCCTGAGGATGCTACTCATGAGCCTACAAAACCCGTCTTTTAAGAAATTCAATAAAACTGTAATGTCACACTACAGGTAGCCACAAAAGGATACAATTAGATCACGCACACGGTACTTAAAAGAAAAACGGGGTGGAATTTAATCTTGAAGTAGACTTCAGAGCAGAGAAAGCTACCAGGGATAAAGCACACCACATCAGGATAAAGGAGTCCATTCACTTTGAAGACATAGCAAACCTAAATATATAAAGACCTAACAGCAGAGCTTCAAAATATACAAAGCAAAAGGTGACACAACTCTAAGAGAAATAGAAAAACCCATGATTATATGGAGAGATTTCAATACTCCACTCTTAGGAATGGATGGAATAAAGACACAAAAAAACAACTAACTATACAAAAGTGATTAGCATCAAACAACTGGAACTTTTTGACATTAATAGAATATCCTAACCAACATGAAACATTGGCCAAGACCATATCTGCCCTGAAGCACAGATATAAAACAAAAATGAACAGATTTTAAAGAACTATAAACACACAAGGTATGTTCACGAGCCATAATGGAATTAACTAGAAGTCCTTAACAAAAAGATAACAGGTAAATATCCAATCATTTGGAAACTTAAACTACATACCACAAAAAGAATAGAAACAACAACAACAAAAAAACCACAGGTCAAAGAGGAAAAGTCTCAAGGGAAATTCGAAAATATTTTCAACTGAATGAAAAAATTTAAATATACCAAGATTTATGGGATTCAGTGTTTGCAGGGAAATTCACAGCACTGCATGCTTGTATTAGAAAAGGAGAAAGGGCAGGGGCACCTGGGTGGCACAGCGGTTAAGCGTCTGCCTTCGGCTCAGGGCGTGATCCTGGCGTTATGGGATCGAGCCCCACATCAGGCTCTTCCCCTATGAGCCTGCTTCTTCCTCTCCCACTCCCCCTGCTTGTGTTCTCTCTCTCACTGGCTGTCTCTATCTCTGTCGAATAAATAAATAAAATCTTTAAAAAAGAAAAAAAGGAGAAAGGGCAAAGAAGACATACAAATGGCCAACAGACACATGAAAAAATGCTCAACATCACTTGGAATCAGGGAAATACAAATCAAAATCACAATGAGATACCACCTCACACCACCAGTCAGAATGGCAAAATTAACAAGTCAGGGAACAAAAGATGTTGGCAAGGATGTGGAGAAAGGGGAACCCTCCTACACTGTTGGTGGGAATGCAAGCTGGTGCAGCCACTCTGGAAAACAGTAGGGAGGTTCCTCAAAAAGTTGAAAATAGAGCTACCCTACGACCCAGCAATTGCACTACTAGGTATTTACCCCAAAGATACAGCTGTAGCGATCCAAAAGGACACCTACACCCCAACGTTTACAGCAGCAATGTCCACAATAGCCAAACTATGGAAAGGGCCCAGACGTCCACTGACAGATAAATGGATAAAGATGTAGTATATATACATGATGGAATACTACTCAGCTCTCAAAAGAAATCTTGCCATTTGCAACCACGTCAATGAAACTAGAGGGTATTTATTATGCTAAGCGAAATAAGTCAATCAGAGAAAAGCAATGATCACAGATCTCACTGATGTGTGGACTGTAAGAAAACGGAGGATCATAGGGGAAGGGAGGGAAAAATAAGACAAAATCAGAGAGGGAGACAAACCATAAGAGATTCTTAATCATAGGAAACAAACGGAGGGTTGCTAGAGAGGAGGCAGGTGGGGACATGGAATAACTGGGTGATGGACATTGAGGGCATGTGATGTAATGAGCACTGGGTGTCATAATATAAAACTGATGAATCACTGACCTCTACCTCTGAAACCACTAATACATTATATGTTAATTAACTGAATTTAAATAAAAATTTTTTTTAAAAGAAAAGGAGAGGGGCGCCTGGGTGGCTCAGTCTTTAAGTGTCTGCCTTTGGCTCAGGGCGTGATCCCGGCATTCTGGGATCGAGCCCCACATCAGGCTCTTCCACTGGGAGCCTGCTTTTTTCTCTCCCACTCCCCCTGCTTGTGTTCCCTCTCTCACTGGCTGCCTCTCTCTGTCAAATAAATGAATAAAATCTTAAAAAGAAAAGAAAAAAGAAAAGAAAAGAAAAGAAAAAAGAAAGAAAGAAAAAGAAAGAAAGAAAGAAAAAAAGAGAAAGAAAGAAAGAAAGAAAGAAAAGAAAAGAAAAGAAAAGGAAAAGGAAAGAAAAGAAAAGAAAAGAAAAGAAAAGAAAAGAAAAGAAAAGAAAAGAAAAGAAAAGAAAAGAAAAAGAAAAGAAAAGAAAAGAAGAAAGGGGGCAACTGGGTGGCTCACTCAGTTAAGCGTTTGATTCTTGATTTCAGCTCAGATCATGATCTCAGGATCCTGGGATCAAGCCCCTCATTAGGCTCCACACTTAGCAGGGAGTCTGCTTGAGATTCTCTCTCTCCTTCTCCCTCAGCCCCTCCCCGCCGTGCTCTCTTTCTCCCTTAAGTAAATAAATGAGAAACGTCTCAGATTAATAAACCACACTTCACCTTTCAAAAATTAGAAAAGCACAAAATAAACCCAAAACAAGAAGAATTAAAGAAATAATGAAGAGCAAAAATCAATAAAATTGAAAAAGCAATGAAACCAAATGCTGGCTCTTTAGGGAGAGGGGACAACAAAATGGATAAACCTCTGGGAAGACTGACAAACATGATAAAAGAGAGAGAGAGGAGACAAATTATCAATACCAAGAGTAAAAGGAGAAAGCACCATAGACCCCAAACATTTAAAAGATAACAAGGCAGGGGTGCCTGGGTAGGTCAGCTGGTTTCTCCCCAGGTCATGATCTCAGAGTTGTGGGATCAAGCCCCCCACCCCATCCCCATCAGGCTCTGAGCACAAAGTTTGCCTGGGTTTCTCTGCCTCTCCTTCTGCCCCTCCCACCTACCCACCCCTCACCACCCCCAACTCACACGCATGCACTTGCTCTCTCTCTCTCACTCTCTCTAATAAATAAAATCTTCAAAACTTTATGCCCCTCTATGCAACAACTTGGATGAAATAAACTGATTCCTCAGAAACTACAAATCACCAAAACTACCTAAGATGAAACAGCCAGAGAAGTCCTATAAACTATTTAAAAAATGGAATTTGAGCTTTAAAAAGAAAGAAAAAAAAAGAAACTTCTGATGAAGAAATTTCTTTGCTCAGGTGGTTTCACTGGCAAGTGCTATCAAACATTTAAAGAAATAATGCTAACTCAGCACAATCTCTTGCAGAAGACATAAGCACGAATACTTCTCAACACATTTTAGAGGCTGTATTATCTCAGTAACAAAACCAAAGACCACACACACACACACACACACACACACAAACCAGACCGATACCCCTCCTGAACAGAGACACAACAGGTCATCAACAAAAATGTCAGCAAATTGAATCAAGCTATGTATTAAAATAAAATGCCAGGACACGTGGGTGGCTCAGTCAGTTAAGCAACTGCCTTCGGCTCAGGTCATGATCTCAGGGTCCTGGGATCGAGCCCCACATCGGGCTCCCCCATCAGCAGGAAGTCTGCTTCCCCTTCTCTCCCCTGCTTGTGCTCTTTCACACTCTCTCTCTCTCGCAAATAAATAAAACCTTTAAAAAATAATAATATGAAATTAAAATACCACAAACAAGTGGAGTTTATAGGAGGAATGCAAAATGGTTCAATATTTAAAAATCAATGTAGTTCATTATAGCAACAGCCTTAAAAAACTTTATGATCTAATCTATTTATACAGAAGAAGCATCTGACACAATCCAAAATTCATGTATTATGAAGACCGTCAACAAATAAGGAATAGAAGAAAATACACTCAGGGCACCTGGCTGGGTCCGTTGGAAGAGCACACGACTTGTGATCTTTGGGGTCGTGAGCTCAAGCCCCATGTTGGATGTGAGAAGGAGGAGGAGAAGGAGGAGGAGAAGGAGGAGGAGAAGGAGGAGGAGAAGAAGAAAACATCCTCAACCTGACAAAGACCATCTACCAAACACCTACAGTTAACATTAACTTAATGGTCAAAAAGTGAGTATTTTCTCAAAAAGACTGAGAAAAAGCAAAGCATGTCTACTTTCGTTCAAAGTCCTAAGCAATGTAACAGGCATAAAAAGGAAGTAAAAGGCATCATTTTTTTAAAGATTTTATTTATTTATTCCTGAGAGACTGACAGACAGAGAAAGAGAGAGAGAGAGAGAGACCAAGGCAGAGGCAGAGGGAGAAGCAGGCTCCCCGCAGAACAGGGAGCCCAATGCAGGATTTGATCCCAGCACCCTGGGATCACGACCTGAGCCGAAGGCAGATGCTTAATCGACTGAGCCACCCACATGCCCTAAAAGGCATAAAATTGGAAGAGAAGTATAACTATGCATTTTGCAATGACACGAATGGTTAAGTAGTAAATCCCAAACAACCTATTCGAAAAAAAAAAAAAAACCTTTTAGAAATAGTAACTTAGCAGTGTTATAAAATATAAGGTCAACACCCAAAATTTAAACACATTCCTGCATATTAAAAACAACCAAACAGAAACAAAAACTTAAAAAACATTAAAATTTAGGCACGCCCGGCTGGCTCAGTTGCTAAGAGTGTGCAACTCTTGATCCTGGGGTTGTGAGTTCAAGCCCACAATGTAGAGATTACTTAAATAAAATGGAAATCCCACTGAAGGGGGAACCATTTTTAAAAAATAAATCAATAAATAACAAGTGCTGGCAAGGACGTACAACACTTGAGCAATGTTGGTAGAAATGGAAAATGGTACAGCTGCTATGGAATACAGTATGGCAGCTCCTCAAAAAAATTAAAAATAGAATTGCTTTATCATCCAGCAATTCTACTTAAGGGTGTACACACACACGCGCGCGCGCACGGAAGCATGGTCTCAAAGAGATTTGTATACCCACGTTCATAGCAGCATTATTCAAAACAGCCAAAAGTGGAAGCAACCCAAGTATCCATCAACAGATGAAGGAATAAAATGTGGTATATACAGACAACAGCACGTTATTTAGACTTCAAAAGGAAATTATTTTTTTTCTTTCAAAATTTTATTTAAGGGGAGCCTGGGTGGCTCAGTCAGTTAAGTGTCTGCCTTCGGCTCAGCTCATGATCCCAGGGTCCTGGGATCGAGCCCCGCATCGGGCTCCCTGCTAGGTGGGGAGTCTGCTCTCCCTCTGCCCCTTCCCCCTGCTCCTCCCTGCTCATCCTCTTTCTCTGTCAAATAAACATATAAAACCCTTTAAAATTTTTATTTAAATTCAAGGTAGTTAACATATAGCGTAATATTAGTTTCAGGGGTAGAATTTAGTGATTCCTCACTTGCATATAATACCTAGAGCTCATTACATCAAGTGCCCTCCTTAATGCCCAGCACCCAGTTACCCTTTCCCCCTACCATCTCCCCTCCAACAACCCTCAGTTTGTTTCCGATGATTAAGAGTCTCTTATGGTTTGCCTCCCTGTTTTTATTTTATTTTTCCTTCCCTTCCCCTATGTTCATCTGTTTTGTTTCTTAAATTCCACAAATGAGTGAAATCATATGGTATTTGTCTTTTTCTTAGACTTCAAAAGGAAATTCTGACACATTCTACAACCTGGATGAACCTGAAGGTATGCTAAGTAAAATAAGCCAGTCAAAGATAAATACTGTATGGTTCCACTCATGTATCTAAAATAGTCAAATTCACGGAGAAAGAAAGGTTGTTGCCAGGGGCTACGGGAAGGGGAAAATTGGGAGGAGTTGTTTAATGGGTACAGAGTTTCAGTTTTCCAAGATGAAGAAGCTCTGAAAATCGGTTGCACAACAATGTAAATATACTTAACGCTACTCAACTATATACTTAAAAATGGTTAATATAAATTTTGTGTATTTTACTACAATTAAAAATCATTTACAATAGCACAACCCCTCCCCCCAAATTTAAATATTTATGACTCTCACAAAACACATAGGACCTATTTACTCCCAGCAGGATTTTGTGCAGATAAACAGACGTGTTTGTTTTAAAATATTTATGTAGGGGTGCCTGGATGGCTCAGTGGTTAAGCATCGACTGTTGGTTTCAGCTCAGGTTGTGATCTCTGGGTCATGAGATCGAGCCCTGCGCTGGGCTCCACGCTCCATGTAGTCCGCCTGTCCCTCACCCGCTGCTGCTCCCCCTACACGTGCTAGCTCTCTCACTCAAATAAAACCTAAATTAAAAAAATACGTATGTAAAGGCAAAGTAACTAGCATAGCCACAACAATTTTGAAAAAGAGTAAAGTTAGAGGAACAACACTACCCAATTTTAAGACTTATTATATAAAGTCACAGTAGCCAAGAAAGTACAGTACTGGCAAAGCAATAGACATATTGATCAATGGAACAGAATATAATCCAGAAATAGACCCACACAAATATAGCCAATTTGTGACAAAGATGAAAAGGCAATTCAATGGAGAAATAAGTCTTTTCAACACATCATGTTGGATTAATTGGACATCTATACACACAAAAAAAATAAGCCTTAGGGCACATGGGTGGCTCAGTCAGTTAAGCACCTGCCTTCAGCTTAGGTCATGATCCCAGGGTCCTGGGATCAATACGAGTGTGGCTTTGTGCTCAGCAGCGAGTCTGCTTCTCCCTCTCCCTCTGCCCTTCCTCCTGTGTGTGTACGCACGCGCTCTCTCAAATAAAATTTAAAAAGCTTAACTTAAAAAAAAAAGCCTCTGCAGATCTAAATGTAAAACTTAAGGCTATAAAACTTTAACACAGGAGAAAACCTTCCCAACCTGGATTTAGACCAAGAGACACCAAAAGTACTATCCACAAAAGGGGGGTGGTGAAATCAATAAATCAGACTTCACTAAAGTTTACTTAAACTATTGTTGATAAAGCAATTGTGAGAGAATGGAAAGACAGTCCGTCACTCACTAGGAGAAAATATCTAAACATCACATATTTGACTAAGGATTTGTATCCAAAATATACGAGGAACTGTGAAAACCAGTGGTAAGAAAACAACCCAACTGAATAGCAGAAGACTAACCAGACACTTCAAAGAGAATATGCAGAAGGTAATTAGGTACACGAAAAGATGCTCAACATCATTACCCAACAGAGAAATGTAAATAAACCCAAATGAGATACCACTACACATATATTAGACTAGCTACAATAAAAAAATATTGACAGTAACAAATGCTGGTAAGGATGGTGACCAACTGGATCAGTCACCCATTACTGGTGGGGAAGCAAAAACGGTACAGGCACTGTGCAGATCAGATTGTCAGTTTTTCATAAACACATTTACCATAGGACACAAAAATCATTAGTTGTTAGAGGTAGGTGAGGGGAACAGGACTACACAAGAGTATCATGAAGTTGTCTTTTGGCATGACAGATCCTATATCCTGACTGCAACTGTGTCACACAAATACATACATGTTAAAATTCAAAGAACTGTAATGCCAGAAAAAGATCAGTTTTAATGTTGTTTTCAAACAAATTTAGTCCTACATTTTATTATTAATGACTGAATGGGCAGGAAGACATCAAGAACAAGAGAGTCATAAAGTCGGTGAGACTAACGTCTTCTCCCACTCCTGCCCCCAGCCTTTGTCACATGCTCTCTTGCTGGGGTCCAAAGATTCCCTTTTCCAGGACGAACAATCTAGGAGCCCCCAGTGTATCTGAATGACATGCCACCTTCAAGGGATTTCAATACTCATCTATTTCAAAGGATGTTAAAGGAGATTTTTTGTCTAATAATTACTTTACCCAACAGAATACTATAAGCTTTCCTGACCATCAATCTTCACAAGTTTATTTTCTTCTTTAAAATCAGATATATTTCCCTCTTTTTTCTTCTCAGACTCAGGGACTTATAAATATTTTGGTTCCCTATCAAATGAGGGGCACCTGGCTGGCTCAGTCAGGAGAGCATGTGACTCTTGATCACAAGGTCATGAGTTCAAGCCCTATGCTGGGCATGGAGCCTACTTTGGGGGAAAAAAAAAAAAAAGCCCCATATTCATCCCTACAATATACTCACTCTGAGCTTCTAAACAAAGTATTTAAGTTAAATGCCCTTACAAACAAGATAAAGGAATTCACTGGTGAAAACATGCAATCCTCTGAATAAAGTACAAAAATAACAAGCCTACCACCACTGTTAGTGTTTGGCTTTTCGTCTTCAGGGCCTGTCCCATTTCACATCATCTTAAATGGTTTATATGAGTAAATTAAACATTCTAAACTTTTTTAACATTTTGAAATACTCAATTCATTTTCTCCTTTAAGTTTTCACAGGTGTTATGTATTGCTCACTGTATTAAAAAAAACAAAAGTTAGATATACAAATGTCCCATAATTTATAGGCTAACTCTCAAACCTCATTCGACATCCAGTGCGTATGATCTAATTTTTTTTTTTTTTTAAGTAAACTCTACTCCCAACACGAGGTTCCAACTCACGACCCTGAGATCAAGAGTCACAGGCTCTACTGACTGAGGCATGAAAGTCTGCATAACTATTGCCTTATTTCCCACCCTAAGGAGTTAACTTCCTTTCCTCTCAGTCTTTATTCATAGGAGCACACTTATTCCTAAATCGCCAATTTGAACTGTGAAGCAGTATGGAAATCCTCTAGAAAGCTCTGCCTGAAACACAAATGAAAGAGATTTATTTACTAATTATTTCATCTTGGATCTGCCAGGACTGAAAGTGAAGAGTACTGAAACCAAAGACTCTCTTTACAACCTTTCCTGTTTATAACCATGAACGATCTGTTTGTGGTTGTTGGTAGTTTAATATAACTCGAACAGAAAAGACCAATTGTTTTCATCTGAAGAGTTACAGGACTCATTTGCAGATTATGAAACTGAAAGAGCAATTTCACAACTTGGCACTAACACAGAATCCTAAAATTAGTGCTCTGGCCCTTCTAAAGATAGTTTTAAAGCTTGAGAACACAAAGCAGGAGCCCTCATGGTCAGCCCTCAGAGGGTAGTTGTGCCCACATTCTGTTTTCTCCGTTTACACAATGTAAGATGCTTAAAACAGTTGACTTATGACTGAATCTTCTACAGGATGCTGGCCACAGGTACAGGAAAACACACCAAAGGAAGCATGGTGGAAGGGGAGATGGTGAGGGGGGACAGGACACCTAGTGTCCTATGGCCAAAAAGCAAACAAGAGAGAGAATCAAAGGTAACCTCAAGGCCAAGCCCATGTGACCTAAGCATTATTAAAATTCACAGGGAAAGCAAAGAAATGAGTTGAGAGGGAAAGAAACTCTGTTTTGGACACCTTAAATTCAAAGAATACGCCAGGGAACATTTGCTTCCAAGCAAGAAGCAAAAAACAGGCAGCAACAAGTGGAATTTCTAAGAGAAAAAACAAAGGAGTGAATAACAGAGGATTGTTCACATTTAGGAATGGAAAAGCACATGTCAGGGCACAGAAGAGTGGCCACAACTAAAACCGTCAGGCAGAGGAACTAAGGACATAACTGCTGTAAACAAAATGAACAACCAAGAAAAGGCCAATGGATTTGGTCCCAAGAGGGGCATAAGCACTCTGTGATCTCTCAACCCCATTTCCCAAAGAGCCAGGCTCCTGAGAGAAAGGGCTGATGCCAGTCTTTGGAGCAGAAAACATACAAGATGAACCTGGGACTTCTTGAACTCCAAATCAAGGAAGATCTCAACTACTGAGGTAGCGTGAAAAGGACCCTGGCAGTTTCCACAAGCCTCTCAGGATTAGAATAATTTCAGTATTAATATGAATGATTCCAGTAACTTTGAAACCCAAAGATGTGAAAACCCAGGAGCTCATAATTATATACATAAAAACTCATTGGTAAAAATGAAACCCTCAGTGGTCATCCTTGTAGGATGCCAAGGCACCCATATTTATAAGGCAGAAAATGAAAGATTCAGCACTTTTCCTCTCTTACACAGACTTTACCTCAGGGTGATTGAATAACTGATGAGAACAAGTTTACAAATGCATCCCAATTAATGAAAGAAGAAATTGTAGAATTAAAATATTACCATCCTACAACCACACAATTACGAATCTAAGCAACGATCAATGGCTTTTCACATCATACAGAGAGACATTATGCACCCCATAATGGAAGAATGCATAACCACCTATTACTTTGTTTTGTCCAAACAAACAAAAAACTGAACTTCTATCTAATGCACGTCCACAAGGGTCGGAGTTCAGTAAAGTAAGAATGTAGAATATTCTACAGAATAAACCAACTTCAACAAACACACGGCACCAAAAAGGGGGATGGGGGTCCTACTCATCAAATGTCTTGAAAAAGATCTTGCTTAGATCCTGATTCAAACAAAAACTTTTATACATTGAGATAATCAAGGAAATACAAATGATTAGATATTTGAGTTATTATCAATTTAATATGTGAATCTTATTTTTATAAGTAGGCTCCACACCCAGCATGGAGCCCAATATAGGGCTTGAACTCACAACCCTGAGATGGAGGCCTGAGCAGAGTTCAAGAGTCAGACACTTAACCACCTGAGCCACCCAGTGGTGAATTTTTGAAAGAGACTGTTATGGGCTGAAATGTATGTCCTCAAAATTTATTTGATGAAGTGTTAACTCCCAGTACTTCAGACTGTAACCATACCTGGTAATCAGGTCTTTACAGAGATCAAATTAAAATGAGGTCATTAGGGGGCACCTGGCTGGCTCAGTTGGTAGAGCATGTGACTTTTCATCACGGGGTCATGAGTTCAAGCCCCACGTTAAGCATAGCGCTTACTCAAAAAAAAAAAAAAAAAGGAAAAAAAAAGAAAAAAAAGAAAAAAGTCATTAGGGTGGATCCTAATGCAACAGAATGGATGTCCTTATAAAAGGAGAAATCTGGACACAGACATACACACAGCAAGAACAGCACAGGAAGACTGGAGTGCCACTGCCACAAGCCAGGGAGCTACCAGAAGACAGAGGTCTTCAACAGACGCTTCCCTCCCAGCCTTCAGGAGGATATAAACGCACGGACACCTTGCTATGAGACCACCAGCCTCAGGAACTAGGAGGTTCGACAGTTCCTGCTGCGCAAGCCCCCACCTTGCGGTATTTTGTTACAGCAGCCCTAGCAAACTAATACACAGACGCCACCTTTGAGAGATACATACTGCAGTTATTTACTAAATGAAATGAACAGGATGTCTAGGATTTGCTTCAAAATAATCTGGAAAAGGGTAAGAGTAGAGCTATAAACACAACAAGATTGGCTCACCATATATTTATAATGGTTGAAACTGGCTATCATTATATTAGCCTATTTTTATGTTTGATAGTTTCTGTAATAAAAGGTTTAAATGAAGGGCCTAGAGACCTTTGAGATAACCATCTCAGAAGAACAACAGAAGCACAGGACATAAGTCCAGGATCATGGTGCATGGGCATTGCAAACACATGGAGGTAGCAGCTTGGGACCAGAAACACTTGCCTCATACACTGTTTCTATACAGGTCATAGGATAACCCTGGTGTTCACTCATTTCTAATGAGGCCACTTCCAACCCATCCCAAAGCAATGATGCATAACGAACGCCATTGTCCGCAGTTCTCTAAAAGGAAGGGTTTACCAATAACTTACCCAAATCATCTGCTCAACCCCATTCATCACTCATAACCATGTATTTCCTTCAGACCTGGGGAGAATCCTTTCTTTATCGGATTCACTGTCAAAGTTTCAGGGGCATGTTGAAAGCAAATAAATGATAGTAATTATAAGAAAGAGAAACTTACCTTTGGGGGAAGTTTTCTGTTTGAGTAACCTGATTAAGAGCAGAAACGCTACCACTTTCCAGTTGCGTGACCCTGGGCAAGTTACTTCACCTCTCTGTACCTCAGCTGCCTCATCTGTAAAGTGGGGACATGGGACTGTTGTGAAGATAAAATGGGTTAATTCAGCGCCTACCACATAAGTGCTCAGTAAGTGTCAGCTAATTATGGGCCAGTGCTCGGAGTCAGGTCATGGTGAAGGAAGATCACCTATCTGTGGGAATGGTCTCCTCAACTCACCTGCTGTGGTCCCAGACTTATTTGGCAGAGATCAGCTAGCTCTAACAACTGATGTCATAGTGATTTTCAGAGTCCCACAAAACTTCCCCAGGGGCCAAAGAGGGACCCAGCAGAGAAGGTCCTATGTCAGCTTTAAACAGCTCTGCATTTGTATTCCTATGCCAGGCTTGTGCTATACCATGCTCCTTGAAGAGAAAAGTCAGAAAATCACCTACCAAGAACACTGCTTATCTGCTACTGCTTTATTTACAACCCTAAGATACCTGCTGTGAAAGCCAACCTTTAAATGGGTTATTTGTAATATTCAACATCAATGCCTCCCGTGACTTCTCATTCAGTTCATGGTTTATGTCAACCCCAGTGTGTCTAGAGATGTCTTTTTCTGTTTGAGTACCTCATCTTGTTAGCTTTTCATCGTCAATTATACTTAAATGGTTTGGTCTCACCCAACTTCTGTTCATCATTAATTCATGTATTCACCATGGGCCAAGCAGCATCCGACCAGAGCATCAAACAGTAATCAGCACTTGGACAGACGAAGATGAATAAGTTTCTGCCACTGAACACATCCACCAGGGGCTTTACCTAAGTGACTCCATGGCCCTGGCCTAAATCTCTTTACTGGGAAGTCATCCCATCTCCCCCAGGCTCCAACAGTCTTCTTAATTCTCAGCACACATTCATCCAAGGCTTACTATGAGGCCTCTCTATGAACTATTCTAGGTAACTATGCTATAGTTTTGTTCTCCCCCTTCCAGACTAGATAACATGGCACCACTACTTTCCTGCTTACCCTTATTTCTTTCTAAATAAAGACGCCTTTGGTTTTCCCTTCTGCCAGAGCCTAGCGTAACAATATTGCTATTTCTACTTACTAGTAACACAGCCAGGGTGTTTCTCCTGTAATCAATCTTTCTTACTACATTCAGAGTCCATATGGAAAGAAATTGTTTACCAGCTTTATGAAACTGTTACTAATCTTATGGATATTTCTGACCTCTACAACTCACCTCCATTAAGCATTCTTCAAAGTGCAATGTGGATAATATAATTTCTCCATTCTAAGTACTTGCTTCATCTCACAAAATATGCATTTTCTGAGCTTTCTACCTTATTTATTATAACAGTAGGTCTTTCACTGCGGTCTGAAATGTGGGCATCTCTCAAATGGACAGGAGTAACATGAATGTAATTCACAGGAAAGTTCTGCTACCACCCCCTACTATGTCTTATTATTAACAACTCTCACCACCACCAAACTACAAAGGAATAAACTTCTTTTAATCACAAAGGAAGCCAAGAAAGTTCTAACTTTCCCTATATCCTAGAAGTCAACTTTCTCCAAGCTGGTTACTAGGAGCTAGGTTCAAAACACACCAGCCAAACACTGAATACAGTGTTCTGTCAAGGAAATACAATGGCCCTGCAAAAGAAGAGCCTCCTAAGATTTCCTACAAGACATACTTCCAAAAATTGCTTCAAGCACATACAGAAGCACCGAAAAGATCTTTAAATGAAATCATTAAGGAGCGCCTGAGTGGCTCAGTCGGTTGAGCATCCGACTCTTGCTTGGTCTTGGCTCAGGCTGTGATCTCACGGGTCATGGGACTGGGCTACAGGTCAGGCTCTGAGCTCAGCAAAGAATCTGCTCGAAGAGGCTCACCCTCTGCCCCTCCCCCCACTCATGCACTTGCGTGCACTCTCCTTCTCTAAAATGGATAAATCTTTAAAAGAAAAAATAAGAAATCATAAGGTAACTCTGCTCTTAGAAGAAAACCAAACAGTATTTTATGTGGCTATTTCCAACTTACGGCTTTGGTTTTTCATTTTTAGTACACTGGTTACTTGCTTTCCATGTCAAGAACCAGAGACCAACTCATATATGTCAGAAGGCTGGATGCAAATGGAGAATGCTTTAGTTATAAAGAAACTCCCTTTACCCCCTGCATTTAGCCCATGACACAGCTTCTGCTTCCTCTACTCAATCCCACCAGACTACACATATGGCAGAAACAGATCTTACACTGTGGAAATCTCTTCAGAGTTTCTTCCCAAGATACTTATCTTCCCAGCTCAGTCAAGTCCAGGAAAAATTGGATAGCCAATCCTTGAGGTAAAGCCAAAATACATTCTGGATTTTCTACCCAGACTGTGATATCGAAGTATGCAATCCTCCTAAATATTTGTCAGACCACATATTCAAAATCTTTGTCTTAAAAGATATAGTGGTGGGACGCCTGGATGGCTCAGGTGGTTAAGCATCTGCCTTCGGCTCAGGTCATGATCTCAGGGTCCTGGGATGGCGGGGAGTCTGCTTCTCCCTCTCTCTCTGTCCCTCCCCCCAGCTCATGCTCTCTCACTCTCAAATAAATAAAATCTGAAAGGAAGGAAGGAAGAAGGAGGAGGGAAGGTGGGCGAAAATGTGGTGGCTTCAGTCTTGGGTGATGTCATGTAGGGCCTCGTCATGTAGAACCCCCTCAGACGAAGATGACTCACTAGCTCAGACTATTCTCCCAGACAGTGAACTCTGGGAAACATCACTCTACTTTTATTGTCCAACCCCAAAATGAGACCCTAACTTACCCTTTAGAACATTACATTTACATAACTAATGAGTCTTAATGTTTCTTTCAGAGAAGGTAGTCCTTCTGACATTTCTGTGAGTACTTACTAGGAATTTTGATTATTTAGATTGGAGAGCAATATTAACGCAACGAGAATAGGAAAAACTTTCTTTGATAAGTCCTTTCTTAAGGCCTTGGCAATATATTTGTTAAATGCAGAAAGACATTCCTTAAATTTAGGAAATGGGGCCCATCTAAGACCCTGAGTAAGAAGAAACCATGTTCTCAAAGGTGCTGAAAGTGAAGTGTACTGATGGGACTGTGTTGTTTGTGCAGAAGGTACCCCCTCAAATCCTTAGCACACATGCTGCTGGCCAGCAGACCTGGGTCCTCAGATACACTGAAGGAGGTGAACATGTGTGCTAAGGATTTGTGACCCTTCTATCATTCTGGTCACACCAAAATCTTCTCTTCAAATACCTCAGGCAAGGGGATGGGAGGTAGAAAAGCAACAATTTCTCCTATTCTCCTTCTACATTCCACATACTTGGAGAAAAACAAAACCACCGAATTGTCCAGCAGCATGTCCTTCAAAAAGTTAGCTTCCTCATATTTTTATCTGCCGAAAACAAACACTTAAGTAGTGAAACAGTTGGCCAATCCAGCGTCCTTGAGTACTTTGACATCGTCCAAAACTACATGGTTAGAAACTGTTTAACCCCTGCTTGCAGCACGCAAGATACACTACACAGAGCACCCGAAAGGAATCCCCTTCTGATCATTCAGTACACGGCGGTATAAAGAAAATATTAACAAGACATGAATACAAATATAAAATAAAAAAATACCACAGTGGAATGAAATAATTAATCCAGCTACAGATCTGATAAAAATGCCACAGACCATCCCATTCAGCGTTTCTGCCATGGTCCCAGATTCCGCTTCATCTTCAGTGACCTCACAGAAAATGGCTTGACTGGCAGAACAGGGGAGGAATTTTCATTTCCGGGTTAGAACTCTGACTGAAGGGCGCCTGGGTGGCCCAGTCAGTTAAGCATCTGCCTTCGGCTCAGGTCATGATCCCAGGGTTCTGGGATGGAGCCCCGCATCGGGCTCCCTGCTCAGTGGGGAGCCTGCTTCTCCCCCTCCCTCTGCCCCTCCCCCCAGCTCATGCTCTCTCTCAAATGAATTTAAAAAAAGAAAACTTAAAAAAAAAAAAAAAAAGGAGAACTCTGAGTGAATATTAAGCTCGTGGTTCCAGACCTTTCAACTTTTCAATGCTAGGACTCTGTTCCCTGTATCACTCCTTTGCCCACAGTTGCCTGTTTGTTTCAGAGACTGGAAGACAGGAATGAGGAGACAGGACAGGCTCTTTCCCGTTTATCAGCTGTTCCTATCAGCAGTACGTTTCAGTCTCTAGCTGCCATGGGCACTCCCAGAACCAGCTTCATCACCTCCCTTCTCCCCCACCCCAGGCACCAGCCACAACCCTTGCTCTGAGTCTCAACTACTCAGGGCTCTCCCTCCAAGTTTTGAAGATGTGATAATCTCAACCTCTTCGTTTGACCCCTCAGCCTTCAGAGTGGTAGCCATTCCCTGCAGTCACCACCTCTGGATGCCCTTTGTGCCCTTTCAGTCCTCTAGCACCTGTGTATCCCTTTACACTCAATTTCCCCTGGCGAAATACCTAACGTTTTCTGGGCTCCAGGTTGGACCTGACTGAGACAAGCACCGGAATGTAAGGTTAAGAGGAGGTGAATTTGGGGGTGCCTGGGTGGCTCAATCGGTTAAACGTTCAGGTCACAATCCTATGGTCCTGGGATCAAGCCCTCCATCGGGCTCCCTGCTCAGCGGGGAGCCTGCTTCTCCCTCTCCTGCTCCCCCTGCTTGTGCTCTCTCTTTCTCTGTCAAATAAATATATAAAATCTTTTTTAAAAAAATTTTTTAATTTAAAAAAAATATTTTTTTAAAAAAGAGAAGGTGAATTTGTTGCTCACGTCCTAGCTAAAATGTAGTGTGCACTTATATGTACCACACATTTTTGAGGGCTTCAGCATACATCATCCTATTACTGTTCATAGCACCCCAACGAGGTGGCTGCGACCATCATCCTCAGGTCAGAAATGAAGAAAATGAGACTCAGAAAAGTTGTAAAACCTGCTCAGAGATCACCAACTAGACACTAGTGGAGCTGGGACCCAATTCCAAGCCTGACCCCAAAAGCCACCTGAAAAAACTAGTAAGGTTTTTCTAGATACTTAATGCTGCTTCAAAGGAGTATTGACATGACTCACAAATAATTTACTCTAAGTATATGCTTGTTTGTTATCCCTTTAGGTCGTAGTCCCTAACAGTCGTCCTCCCTTTTAACATGCCGTTGTCTGACTAGAACAGCATCTCACGTCCTGTGGAATGCCTCATATTCTGGACTTGACTGGGTGTACCTTCATGGCATCATTTAAAGTTGTTCTTCTATTGTCTATATTTTTGGTGATTCAAAGTTAGACTGAAATTGAAACCAGTCAAATCTCTCTCTCTCTTTTTTTTTTTTTTTTTAATGTAAGAATATTTCACCCATGTTTCTGTGTATTTCTTCACTGCACCCAATCAGGAGGCACAAATGTTTGGCCATTATTGTCAGTGAATCTAAGATTAACGAGTGGATTCAAAGTTTAATCCCTCCAGTAGAAAGGGAATCTGGACCTTTAAATCCAAAATTCTCAATGTCTATAAGGCTTTGGCACAAGACAGCCAACATACCCAGTGTGTACAAATAAAACATTATACAAAGTGACTCGTCTCAAAAAGGAAGTAACAGATGGCGCTCATTCAAGTCTTCAAGTAAAAGGAAACATCCCAAGAGCTCATTCTACTCCTGACAAGCCCTCAGTAATTTGTTATTAGTATTTCAAACATTCCAAAACATTTAAGATCAAATAAGAGTTTCAAAGTCTAGTTCTAAGCGTCTTACAATTCAGTATTAGTTCTTGCTTATTTTTCGAATCCTGTGTGCCCATATTTGCCCATCTGAAAACAGAGATAACGTCCCCAACTTCACCTTACCTCAAAGGATTAGGAGGAGGGTAAAATGAAATATAAAAGTTAAGAAAAAGCTGGACATGGCAAATAAATATTTATTCTCACGAATTTAATTTTACCCAGAATGAGAAAGAATACAGTAAACTAAAAGCTTGAGAAGCCACCAAAAATACAACCAAGTAAATGCTTCAGAAGCTACTGCAATCTAAATTTGAAGACATACTACGAATGAATTAAAAGAGAACTGCCACTTGCCCGTATCTGATATGCTAGTACTCCTATAATTGACTTTTTAAAACTGGCCGCTACCATCTGACTATTTCATTGAAAGCTACATTATACGAGATTTGATTCTTAAACCAAAAATCATGTTTAACACGGACCATGTTAAAATAGGGGGATCAAAGAAATAAATCAATAAATAAAAATAAAATAGTGGCACTAAATCAGTAACCTTGATTAGCACAACACTTGATTTGAGTACACATCCTCCAAGCTACTGAACTTCCCAAACAAGTATTAATCTAAAACAAGAAAATGCCTTCGGTTTAATCTTAAAAGTCACTGCTTCCATCTACAAAAATGTATTTTTTATATATCATATAACTTGGAAAATATTTAGCATATGCCGAAGAAACGACCCCTCAAGCAAAGATTAAAATCAGTATATTGTTCTGAAAATAAATGCTCTATAGAATATTACGAGCATACGTGATTTGTTACTATCTGGGACCCTGGGAGAATCACACCTCAGACCAACCTGCCTTAATTCACCGCCAAACCTTTCAACCATATTTTGCATTTCGGTGAAGGTTTGGGGTTTAGTGACTGACTCATCAAATGTCCTTTCAGAAGACTAATGTGAAACACACCACGACAGCTACCCTTGATTTTTGTATTAGAAAATACATATAAAAGCTGAGCAGTTTTCCCCACACCACCCCTCCAAGGTAAGTTTTAAGAATTTGCAGCTTCCATCATTAGGAAGATGCAACATTTTTTTAAATCTCTTCAACCACTGGTGTCTCAAATTCTCACCAGGACATCATTATGATGCTTTGGCAAATTACTGACAATGGCTATTCGATTGTGCTAAATAGTTTGTTTATACACAGTCACTACAGTGCCACCATCTGAGCAAAAGAAAGCAGAATTAACATTTTAAAATAAAGCATAAGTAGCAGGTATATGACTTTAAAAATTCTGCTAAGGAGGTAACTTCATATTTAAATATAACTGGTGAACTCATCAGAAAGATCTCAAACAAGATTCTGTTAGGATGCAACTGACTGAGGAAAATTACCCAAAGTATATCAAAGAGCAGATTTTTTTTTTTTTAAACAGAGATACTATATGCCCCTGCGAAAAAAGGCCACACACAGCAAGACAGACAATACATAAGAATTTTGTGTTCTAGCAGAACCCAGAGTTGGGGGAAGGAGAAAAGTGCTTGGAAAAACTAACAACAGTAAGCTTAGATACAGAAATCTTAACTTTATATATGTAAATTCTTACCTCCCACTGTAAGTGAGGCGGGATATTCCGTATCTGAAGTTTCCGGATCCTGCAGAAGAATTAAAATGTTTTATGAAAAAAAAATATAAAAGCAAAAGACAAATAGCCAACATGGATTTCTTGAAGGTATTTAACATACTAACTTTTTATTAACTACATACAAACCAATGTATAATAAGAAAATGCAGCCCAAGGAGGAAAAAGGAGACCAAGTTGATCACAGGATCACATTAAGACCATTTGGAGATCCTTCATCATTGGATTATTACGGTTTATTTTAAAAGCCACTAAAATTAGTTCTGAAGTTTTTCTAAGTAATCTCTACAACCAAGGTGAGGCTCAAACTTACAAACCCCAAGATCAAGAGTTGCATGCTCTACTGACTGAGCCCGCCAGGAGCCCCTAAAATTGGCTTTTTAAAATTATAATATTCGAGAAACATTTCATCTGGTGACTATGTTCTAAATTCAAACCCTCAAGCCTCAAGTGAAGCATACCAGGACCCACACAAATCCAAACTACAGATATTCTTAATCTGAGGGGTCCATAGATAGATTCAGGGAACCTAGATGGGGGGATAAAAATCACCTATTTATTTTCACTACCCCTGAAATTTAGTACCTCCTTTAATTGTGAATGTTGGCATTAAACCACAGTAGAATCACATGACTTGTAATTCTGACATTAATATACATCAGATATTTTCATATCACATTAACTTGCTGCAGATTTTTATCCTACACCCATTGCTGTGAAATTCAGATGTGTTGCCAGAACTTATTATGTTAAGCAGTACATATTTACTATGAGTTTGAACATTTTGCTGACTGCATTTCAAAATAAGTGATCTCCTTCACAATCCTATGTATTTTGTTATGCATTGAAAAACATCCTATGAGGTCCACAAGTTTCAGCCTACCAAGTACAGAAAACATTAAAAATCCCTGACCGACCTTACTAACACTGTATGTTAACTAACTCAAATTAAAATAAAAACTTAAAAAATAAGTCTGAATTTTCTAACGAGTAGTTTACATAAAAGATCTTTAGTGAAACATGTAGCTAGGTATTACTTATGGAGTACACCTAAACTGATAGTCCCTAGTGTCACTGCATAACGCTCAAAAGTAAGTTATCTAAGACTTCTGCTTTCATCAAGTCTATGGCATTTTTGTTAGGCCTAAAACCTTTCAACTGAAATAATTCTGGCTGGCATTTGGAAATGTGCATCCTCTCTTTACCAGTCAAAAACGCCATCAATTTGTCTCTTTACCTACTCAAACTTGCTACTCGAGTTATTTAGCATTCTTTACATTCACTTGTTACATATACAAAACACTTCTTTCCTAGGATGGTTTTACTGACACCTAATATAATTCCAAATGTCTCAGCATCTTACATGTACGAATCATCGTGTCATACATTCAACTCTTTGGCATTATATCTATGTGTGTAAATTGTTTGGATATTGCCTAACTCATTGTATGTGTAATTATTAACCATTCTGATTAAGTTTTCATTACCCCCCAAAATATCCCTGACCTTAGTTCAAATGCCCATATATATAAATACATAGGTTACATAATATCAATTATATACAGTAATATTTAATATATTGCATATATCCTCTCTTCTTCTACCCCTTCCTTCAATGCTGTCAGAGGGAGAGAGGGAGGAAGAGATATTAATTATGAGATTGTAATACAGGTGCCACACACAAAATCACCCACTTAGAAGGGAAGGAATTTATAGTCAACTAGCTATTAAAAAAAATTAGCAATTGGGCTTAACATATCAAGGGAAATAATTAAATTACTTAACTTCTAAAATTAGAAGTTTCCCTTTCCTGGTCAAATAATCCACTTATTTTGAAGTAACACAGCGAAACACAACTCAGACCACATTCATAACCTAGTCCTCTGTCTTGCACTCCCCTCTAAGCAGAAGAACAAGTGAAGCCCAGATACCTCCGAACCCTTAGGGAACTATAAAGAACATGTAGATTAGCCAAACTCAGGTACATCCTGTCTGTAACCATAAACTGAGGAGGAAGGAAAAAGCAGTTTTACAGTATTTTCATGTGACAGTAAAACAAAGCACAGTCATCAGGGACAATATATCAAAGAGATGGTAAGAATGTCAATTTAAGAAAAAAAATTTTCAGGGGCGCCTGGGTGGCTCAGTCGTGAAGGGTCTGCCTTCAGCTCAGGTCATGATCCCAGGGTCCTGGGATCGAGCCCCCATCGGGCTCCCTGCTCAGTGGGAAGCCTGCTTCTCCCTCTCCCACTCCCCCTGCTTGTGTTCCCTCTCTCGCTGTGTCCCTCTCTGTCAAATAAATAAAATCTTAAAAAAAAAAATTTCAACCACCACCTCAGTCTCAGAATTTACACATGAAATGCTAAGTCTGAGATCTGTTTGAAAATAACTCATGTGCTAACAAATGCTAAAGCTGCAGGACACATACTGTATCTCTGCTTTTGGATAAGTTTTGTACTTCCCGTAAAAAGCCTTTAAAAATATGCTAGAGTGGGGCATCTGTGTGGCCCAGTCAGGCGACAGACTCCCCATCTCAGCTCAGGTCTTGATCTCTGGGTTATGAGTTTGGGCCACAAGTTGAGCTCCACACCCAGAAACCACCCCCACGACACACACACACAAATACACACACTGCTAAGAGGTCTAATATACAAATTACACAATCGCTATATATTGCTTTAGCTAGCAGAAAAGTTACTCAACATTGTGTAATATTTACCCTGGGTAACCAAGGAAGTAAAATTTACTACACACATGCAAGTACAAAGTTTTGTGGATTGTTTTTTTTTTTTAAGATTTTATTTGAGGGAGAAAGAGCAGAGCAAGAGAGCAGAGCAAGAGAAAGAGCAGAGCAAGACAGAGAGAGCAGAGCAAGAGAGAGCAAAGCAAGAGAGAGAGAGCAAAGCAAGAGAGAGCAAGAGAGCAGAGCAAGAGAGCAGAGCGAGAGAGAGAGCACAGAGCAAGAGAGAGCGCAGAGCAGAGCAAAAGAGAGAGAGCATGGAGGGGGCACGGAAGGAAGAGGGAGAATCAGGTTCCCCACTGAGCAGGCAGCCTGACTCAGGGCTCAATCCCAGGACCCTGAGATCGTGACCTGAGCCAAAGGCAGACACTTAACCGACTAAGCCACTCAGGCGCCCCTCCAAGTACAAAGTTTTATTGAAGCACCCGTCAGTAAGAATTAGCAGCGCAGTGTTAAGAAACTTTAAGTATTCGGGGCGCCTGGGTGGCTCAGTCGTTGAGCGTCTGCCTTCAGCTCAGGGTGTGATCCCAGCACTCTGGGATCGAGCCCCACATCGGGCTCCTCTGCTGGGAGCCTGCTTCTTCCTCTCCCACTCCCCCTGCTTGTGTTCCTTCTCTCGCTGGCTGTCTCTCTGTTAAATAAATAAAATCTTAAAAAAAAAAAAAAAAAAAGAAACTTAAGTATTCATCCCCATTGACTCTTTCCTTGCTATATATATTATCGAAATTTTTCCTCAAAAGTACACATATAAGGGTACATACAGAGTTTAGGTCAACTAGCAGGTGATTATTCATATCACAAAAATAAATACCACTTCACAGGGCTCCCATGAAATTCTTTAATTAGAAAACCATCTTTTGTACGTACATTAGAAAGTAATCCATTAGCCATGTTTTCCCGACATATTCTTCAAAACGTATATCCAATGCCCATTTACTTATTGGAAGTTACTCCAAAATAATTATTTCCCTTAAATGGCCATCCAATTTCCATTATGTGATTCACTCAAGTTTCATTTTAGACAAATATCAGACAATCACTGTTTTCATGTAGTGTTTTCACATCTAGAGTTGTTCTTTCCCACTTACCAGTAACGTACCTTAACGTTTCTCCTAACCCCCATGCTCCCTTCTCAACAGTCCAAGAGCCAAAAGGCTCCACGTTAAAAGAGCCCAAGCAAAGGCATGAATTCTCACCATCCAGCACAGAAACACACACTTCTCGGAAGTACTTGAGAACATCCATCCCCCTGGGCCGTTACTGAGCTGGCTATGCACAACTCAAACACCGCTACCGGCGAGCTCCCTTCCGCAGCACTACGCTACAATTCAAGTGACACACAAAGATTAGCCCGGCCCCTGAGCGAGAATGACACGCAAATTTGTGAAGCGTTCCATATTTTTTAGAATTATTTATTTGAGAGAGCACGTGCGCACGCGAGTAGGAGGAGGGGCGGGGGGGGGGGAGCGCACGCGCGCGCATCTCCAGCAGACTCCCCACTGAGCGCAGAGTCTGCTGTGGGGCTCAACCCCACCACCACGACATCATGACCTGAGCAGAAACCAAGAGCTGGATCCTCAATCGACTGAGTCACCCAGGCGCCCTGTGTTCCATATTTTTATAGATAAATTTACTGTACCCAAATTTTCCAAGGTTTTTTTCTTCTCTCAGTATTATGCTTCTAGATTTTCCCTAGTAATTCAAGTAAATCCAGGGGTGCCTGGTTGGCTCAAGGTAGTACAGCGTGGACTCTTGATCTCAAGGTCATGAATTTGAGCCTCACATTGTGTGTAGAGATTAAACAAACAATACAAGTTTAAATTCTATTTAAAAAATAATAGAAGTAAATCAAGTTCATTCATATTTAAAAAGAAAAAAGAAAAAAGGACTATCACCTGCTTCACTGAATTCCCATCCCAGCTTTTTAAAATCAGGTTATATTTGGGTTTGATTCTAACTAGTTAAGAGTCAAGAAAATCGATATGGGTATGTTTCTACAATATGATTGCGTAATCACTCAAGTTCAGTTTAACCATCAGCAGAGTGAGCTGGGGTTCGACCTCCGCCTAAGCACACCTAAGGAACAAGAGGATATACACACGCTGTAACAGAAACTAACTAATTAGGCCATCTCATTCTCTGTTGTGTTCAGAACTGGAACAGTGCTTGGCACCTGAGAAGCACGCAACTGATAAATTAAAATTTGTCATAATCTATACCTGGGGAAGAAAAACAAGACTCACAGATCAGCCTATCAGAAACTACTAGCATTTCCAATGAATTTCTTTTTTTTTTTTTTTAAGATTTTATTTATTTATTTGACAGAGATAGAGACAGCCAGCGAGAGAGGGAACACAAGCAGGGGGAGTGGGAGAGGAAGAAGCAGGCTCATAGCGAAGGAGCCTGATGTGGGGCTCGATCCCACAACGCCGGGATCACGCCCTGAGCCGAAGGCAGACGCTTAACCGCTGTGCCACCCAGGCGCCCCTCCAACGAGTTTCTTACAGCTCATAAGAGAAGAGCCACCAGCACGCTCTTCACTCTTCTCTAAACAGAAACAGAAACTATAAAACCATCATTCCTCCTCAAAGTGATTTACAGAAATTCCTTGATATCAGATTTCTATTTCCAAATGTTTAATAAATATCCTTATACAGTTGGTTTATTCCTATCAAGATCCTAAGGAGGGACGCCTGGCTGGCTCAGTCAGTAGCGCACGCTACCTGTGATCCTGGGGTTGTGAGTTCATGCCCACCTTGGGTGTAGAGCTTACACTAAACACACACACACACACACACACACACACACACGATACACACATGTGGACTTGATCTCTTAGGTCTTCATTCTTTTTGCCATGTATTTGGTGGATAGGTCACAAATCCTGCATGAGTACTCATTCTGGATTTTATCCACAGTATCCCTTTTGTGTTATTTTCAATAAATTATTTATTATGTTGAATTTGATATACAATGTTTTATGCTTTATAATATAAAAATATTATGCATCTATGAATCCACCTGCCCAAATAATTAGAACAAGACAATGGAAGCTACCCATGCTTCTCTCCCACTCCAAATGCCTGCCTCCTAGGATGTAGCCATCATCCCAAATTTATCACTTCTGCCTTTTATTCATGAATATTCATAGCTCTTTTTATTTTTTTAAAGACTTTATTTCTTTGTTTGACAGAGAGACAACCAGCAAGAGAGGGAACACAAGCAGGAGGAGTGGGAGAGGAAGAAGCAAGCTCCCATGTCTCTGGGATCACGCCCTGAGCCAAAGGCAGACACTTAACAACTGAGCCACCCAGGCACCCAACGACTGAGCCACCCAGGCACCCCTCGTAGCTCTTTTAAAATGGATTTTAAAGGGGCCCTGGGTGGCTCCGTCAGTTAAGCTTCACCGGCTGGTTAAGCAGCTGCTTTAGGCTCAGGTCATGACCTCAGGGTCCTGGGATCAGGCCCCACGCTGGGCTCCCTGCTCAGCGGGGAGTCTGCGTCTCCCTCTGCCCCTCCCCCCCACTTGAGCTCTCACCCAAATAAATACAATTTTTAAAAAAATAAATAGAATGTATTTTAACCAGGCAAAATACTATTATCAGCCCTTAAAAATGAACAAAAATTTCACGTTATCTAGTCACGGTTCTTCAATTAAAAAAAAAAATTAAGTTTCTTCAATCAGTATCCCAGAAAAGCCATATATTGCATTTGGTTGATTATGATTCTAGTCTCATAATCCACATTGTTTCCCTTTTTTTTCCCTTGCAACTTGGGTGGTGGGGGGGAACGACCCAAACCTGTCTTTGTCCTGTAGTTTCTCACTGCCTGGATTTTGCTAATACCAGCCCCATGATGGTGTTTAATATTCTCCTCTGTCCCCTCCGTAAATCAATCTGAAGATTCAATTTGTTTTTTGTTGTTGTTGCTTGTTTGGTGAGAGACAATAATGTATCCCAAGAAGTGTCCTGTACTGGGGGCGCCTGGCTGGCTCAGTTGGAGTAGCATCCGACTCTTGAACTCAGGGTCCTGAGTTCGAGCCCCACGTTGGGTGTAGAGATTAAATAAAAGAAACTTAAAAAAAGAAAGAAAAAGGGACTTGTACTTCCAGGAGATGTCTGTCTCTGTCTTCCCGTGATGTTGCAATCACCAACGAACACTGCCTAAATCCATTATTTCATTCAAGATTGAAAGTAGTTTTCTCATTTTATCATGTCTTCTGTATTTTTTATTCAGCTCGAGTTCTTCCATTAGGAACAACTTTTCCCTTGTCAAGTATCTGGATAATCTGAAGCATAGTCAGTACAGTGAGGACAGAAAAAATACTTGATTCTTTCCCTTCTGCAGACGGTTTTGTGCTCCTTATCACATCCCCTCACTCACCTCCGATTGCATCCACAGCTGTGGTAGACAGGCCCATGCACTATGAGGTTGCCCTGCTTCCTTCCACCCCTAAGCACGCACCTTACGCATCTCTGTTTTACCTCAAGGCTTTCTTCAAAGCCTCAGAAGAGTACAGGAGGAGCCAGAAGCAAGGAGAGATGAAACGCTCAACACAATCCACCGTTTACAAGGGAAGGGAACTAGGCAGGAGATAAATGCCCAGGAAGGGAACTAGGCAGGAGATAAATGCCCATCTTCAGCTGGGAGGCATTCTATACATTTCTCTAAGGCCCCATTTCCTTATAGCAATCTCAATAAAGCACCTTTAGGTGGCTTTTCTTAATTCCCCATTACGCTCTCCCCATTCCCTCACTCTTGCTTCCTGAAATCATGTCCAAAATAAGTCAGTTTCATGCAAATCCTAATCTCCATCTCTTCTTCCAGGAGTTCAAAGACACTGCTATTTCAAACTTTTCAGAATAATGAGTTGGTGCTCTGGCATTCTCCTCAGATAACCAAATGTTGATTTTTTTTTTTTCAGTATCATCATAAATTCACAAAGTCATAGGTATTTTGGGTGTATTAATCCATTGCATTAATTCCTTTTGATGCTAAAATTGCCCAATTTTTGGCCAGTCAGTGCGAGCTTCTTCGTACTGACTCCTGCATCTTGTGACAGGACTCCAATGATCTGAGAGCTCCTCTGCTTTCTGTTATGACATGATAATCCAGGTTCAACTGGTACACTTCCTAGCTCCTCTACAACCAGCTTCTTCTACGTAAAGTAATGGTCCCTATGAGTCAGAAATAATATACTGAGACACAATCTAGTCACTAGAGTGCTCATTATTATTAGGTTGGTCATTGCTCCTAGGCCACGGCTGGAAAATAGACATTTTGTTTCAAAGAGAAATAAACCATGTATTCATGTAGATTACTTCTAATTCAAATTTTAGACTGCTAGATTGTTGCCAAGTGTCTTTCATATTTGCGACTTTTCTTCACTGTAAAGTTTGACAGCAGGTAAGAATATAAACAAGAAAATGCTATTATGGACAGAATGCTCGTGTGTCCCCACCCCCCCTTCCCAAACTCCTATGTTGCAGCCCTAACCTCCAACATGATGGTACCGGAAGCTGGGCCTTTGGAAAAGTACTCAGGCTTAGTTAGATGAGGTCATGGGGATGGAGCTCCCATAGGATTACTATCTTTTTTTTTTTAAGGTTTTATTTTTATTTATTTGACACAGAGAGAGAGAGAGAGAGAGAGAGAGAGAGGGCACAAACACAAGCAGGGGCAGCAGCAGAGAGAGAAGCAGACTCCCCGCTGAGCAGGGAGCGCAATGCTGGGCTCGATTCCAGGACCCTGGAATCATGACCTGAGCTGAAGGCAAACGCCTAACTGACTGAGCCACCCAGGCAGCCCCCCCCCCACTTTTTTAAAGATTTTTTTAAAAAGTAATCTCTACCCTGAACATGGGGCTCCAACTCACAACCCCATGATCAAGAATTGCATGCTCTCCTGACTAAGCCAGCCGGGCGCCCCAGGATCACTATCTTTGCAAGAAGAGAGACCAGTGCTCTTTCACTGGCACGCGCTGAGGAGAAGCCATATGAGCCACGCCAAGAAGGCAAGAAGGTGTCTCTCCACAGGCCAGGAAGAGAGGACTCTTACCAAGAACCGAAAGAATCTGCCTGCACCTTTATCTTGGACTTCCCAGCCTCCAGGAAGGTAATGAATAAATGTCTGTTGTTTAAGCCACCCCATCTGTGGTATTTTGCAATAGCAGCCACACAGCCTAAGACAGTGTCTGTTACCTCATTCGACCCTCACAGTCAGCATTTTACCGGTTAGGAAACAAAGCGTAAGTTTAACCTGTCCAAGTACTCATGTGAAGCAGGGTCAGTACCCACCTCTGGGCATTCTGGCTCCAGAGTCCACGGTCTGAATGACACTAGATTCAATCACTGATTTCACTTATTATCCAACTAACAACGTAACCACATCGAATGACTTCAGAAAGATTATAGGCCGTAATTTTTATTACACCCTCAAGGTCAAATATACGCTAATCCTATTCAAAATTTTCACTTTAACCCACAGCTTTAAACCATACAATGATCGGGGCGCCTGGGTGGCGCAGTCGTTAAGCATCTGCCTTCAGCTCAGGGCATGATCCCAGAGTCCTGGGATCGAGTCCCTCATGGGGCTCCTCCACTATGAGCCTGCTTCTTCCTCTCCCACTCCCCCTGCTTGTGTTCCCTCTCTCGCTGCCTGTCTGTCTCTGTCAAATAAATAAATAAAATCTTCAAAAACAAAACAAAACAAAAATCATACAATGATCATTTACATATCAAGACTTAATATTGGCATTAAATGGACAAAGTTACATATTAATACCAAGAAAGGAAGGCAACAATACTGAAAACTTGGCTAACTCAACTGCCTCAAGATATCAGGACAACTGCATACGCGGGCACCCAGGTGCTCAGGAAGCTAGTCATTTCGCAGGTAAGTCCTAATGAAACAAAAATGTGTTAGACTTGTAACCTTCTGTCCAAATTACCTACACATCCTGAATGTACATTTTCTTCATCTTCTTTCCCCCAAAAGGCTCTGTTGCACGCCTTTCTTTCTACCAACACTTACACAAAGGAAAGCACTGATTTCTCACCTCAAAAAGAGACTGAGGCTCTAAGCACAATCTAACAGGCTAACACGAGCAGAAGGCAGGAAGAGAAAACCGAGTCTAACTTGTAACAGCTTTCTTTTGGCCTTGTTTTCTTATGTAAGGAAGTGGGGATACATAGTCCACATTTGGACCAGTCATGTTTCCAATAACAAGCCAGCCTGTGGACTTAGAGCAGTTTAGCGTGGCCTCTCTGACCCACCACCTGGAGGCACTCTGTACCAGCCGCAGACTTTCATTCCAGCTGCGCCAACCGATTCAATCTGTACCCAAAAAGGCACTTGTTCAACCTAGCCAAATTCAATATTGCTAATTATTTGTATTAATAACAGCATTCGATATTTTACATATATGTATATCATTTCTGATTTTATACAGTTATGAATTATTTTTTAAGAAGTAGCTCTTTAAACGGTCCACCTCAATTTTTAAAAAGTTTAATACATACTACTGTTGAAAAGTAGCAATTGGCATAACCTTGCCTCATTGCTGACTTGACAGTCTCTTATCAAAACCTCTGACTCAAGGATTCTCTTTCTTATATTATTCCCTCATATAAAGCTGTAGCATGCTCAAAGATCTAGCCTTAAATTTGTAAATGGAGAAAACTACGAAGCACCCAGAGACCCAAGTAAAAGGGACCATTACACACTCCAGCTGGGAGAATCATGGGTGGCTTTCAATTTTTTTGGTTTTGTTTTATAAAATAAACCTTACTTACTGTTAAGGGGGGAATCAGCCTTATTTCCAACCTGTAGTATAACCTAAGATAAAGCAAAAGAAACCAGTTCTAGATTCCAATAGTTCTAACTAACTCTGTAACATCAGTGCTCTCTCCCCCAAAGATTTTACAGTCTAGCAGAAGAAATCGGACACTTTAGGGCAGTCTTAAAGAAATGTCAGTAAAAACAGGAAGGAGGGAGCAACATGGAGATTTAGGAGTAAATCAGGTAGACCTTGAGTTAAGACTCTCTGTTAAAGGGGCGCCTGGGGGGCTTAGTCAGTTAAATACCTGTCTTCAGCTCAGATCATGGTCTCAGGGTCCTGGGATGGAGCCCCCATGCCGCCAGTCCCAGCTCAGCGGGGAGTCTGCATCTCCCTCTCCCTCTGCCACTCCCCCCCCACCCTGTGCTCCCTCGTTTGCTGTGTCAGATAAATTAATGAATCTTAAAAAAAAAAAAAAAAAAGAATCTCAGTTAAAGACTGAATCCCATTTACTGGACTGACAAGGGGTCACAAGAATGGTCAAAAAAACAAAAGACAAAAAACACATATTTGCACCAACAGTTACAGAGGATGCCAGGTCCTAGTGAACTGAATACTGGATAGAAGAAATGAAAAGAAGACAAAGTATGTTGTCCCCTCAACTATACAGCTAAAGAGATATTATTCCAAGTGTGGTCTACGGACCATCTACATTAGAACCAGGAGGCCTTCGAAAATGAGAATTTCAGGGCCCCAATGCAGACCTCCTAAATCAGAATCTCTGAGGTGGGCTGGAGAAATGTGGTTTCACACACACTTACATCTGTGGACCACTGATGTCTATTTAACAGGGCAAGTCCCAAGAGGGCTAAATTATTTCTATCTTATTCACTGTTGCATATTCAAGTGCTTAGCAAACTGCCTGGCTCATAATGAGCAGTTTAAGCTACATGGCTTAAACAAAGAATAAATGAACAAAACTTGGAAGTGAAAATCTAAAGTGATTCTTCTGCCATCCCCGAACTCCCAGATCCCCATGGGAACCACATCCGTGTTTTAGTTCCCTTAAATAAAACAAGCATATTTATGTTCTAAAGTTGCACACCTATCTTCATCTACGTAGAAGAGTCTCACGGCCGTAAGTGTATCGATGAAAACTTGACCAAAGCCAAGCATATAGGCTGGCAGAGTTGAAAAAAGGCTAAAGATTCTTCTGTGTGCTGTTCCTATTACTAATGTGTCCAATACACACTCCTCTCTCCTGTAGGAGACAAAGTCCCATCAACGGAGGAATATAATCAAAGTTCTTACACCTCCTTAGGATTTGTGCAAGGCAATATGGCAGAACAGTATTCTAAAACAGGTGAATCAATAGGGCACAAACTGATCCTTAATTCCTGAATAACTAAAGATTTCTGTAGTCTTCAATCTCAATCTCAAACTGGGCCTTTAAACACAAATGTCACCACCAGTATTTCAACCAACCACAGAAACACATGCAACAATCGGGAGTTACTATTTAAATAAAAAGCTCACTGCCTGTATAACTCAAAAGTACAACATTAACACAAATTAGCAAATTACCTCTATCTTCCTGGAAAATTAGGGCAATCACAAGGGAATACTCAGATACAAAATCTCTAATATGTTTGAGTCACATTGAAAATTAATCACCCCCCCCAAAAGAAGCAAAGAAAATTATTCATTCCCATATTTTTCCAGTTAAGTTAATTTTATAAATACCAATACATTTTTTCCAGCAAGATTCATTTTTAAAAAGTGATTTTAAAAGCTGTCTGTATTAAAACAACTCTGTCCAATAGAATAGCCAGTAGCGGCATGAGGCTTGAAATATGGCTAGTCCAGTCTGAATTGATTTGTTCTGTGAGTATAAAATATAACAGATTTTGAAGACTTAGTACAAAAAACATATAAAATTTCTCAAAAGGGGTGCCTGGGCGGCTCAGCTAGTTAAGCGTCCGACTCGATTTCAGCTCAGGTCACAATCCTGGGGTCGTGGGATCAAGCCCCATGTCAGGCTCTGCACTCAGCACACTCTGCTTGTGGCTCTCCCTCTGCTCCTCCCCCTGCTCATGCTCCCTCTAAAATAAATGAATAAAACCTTAAAAGATTTCTCAACAGTTTTTAATACTGATCACATGTTAAAAGATTAAAATTTTAGATATATTGAATTGTATAAAATACTAGTATTAATTTTACCGGTTACTTCTTACTTCTTACTGTGGCTACTAGGAAAGTTAAAATTGCATACATACACAGTTTACATCTTCCAGTTGGACAGAGCTGTTTAAAATTTGGTATCCTTGACACTCGAAGGCAACACTAATTGATCAAATTTTACTTGTTTATCAATGGAATGTCAGGATCAAGAAAAAAAGTTTCATAGGGAATACTTACTTCTCACTTAAAATTCACCATCACTAAGTAAACTGTAATTGTATCTGCAAGGAGAGGTGTTTTAAGGTGACTAAACTTTTTTTTTAAGATTTTATTTTATTTTATTTTATTTTATTTTATTTTATTTGTCAGAGAGAGAGTACAAGCAGGGGAAGTGGCAGGCAGAGGGAAAAGCAGGATCCCTGCTGAGCAAGGAACCCGATGCGGGACTCCATCCCAGGACCCCAAGATCATGGCCGGAGCCAAAGGCAGATGCCAAATGGACTGAGCCACCCAGGTGTCCCTAAAATTTTTAAGCAAACTCTACCCTCAACGTGGGGTTCGAAGTCAAGACCCCGGATGAAGAGTCACATGCTCCACTGACTGAGCCAAGGAGACTAAACTTTTAAAAATGCTGTATGGGGGGGAGGGGGGGAGTGCCGTATTTTCAATATAGGGGTATCTCTACATTAATGCTTTTTATTTTATGTTATTACTAACTGTCTGTGGTTCTTATCTAAGACCAATCCTAAATCCTTGGATTTGGGGTTTTGTTGTTTTTTGGGGGTTTTTTTTTTTTTTTTTTAAGTAAGGTCGACATCTACCATTATTAAATTCTATCACCTACTCATGAACTTTAGAAACTACAATTATCCCACTATCTGAGAGTCTGAAGAAACAGTGTAGATGCCTTGTTTCTAAGAAGCAGACTTATACAACCCACATGGTTTATATTTCTAATTTTAACATTTTATATAATTAAGCAATAAAATAAGCAAACAACTGTTAATTGCTCAAGACAATCAGTATGAAAAGTCTCAGTTTCGCATAAGTCAAAAATTCTTGGGGCACCTGGGTGGCTCAGTCAGTTAAGCATCTGACTCTTGATTTCAACTCAGGTCATGATCAGTCATTATCAGATCGAGCCCCAAGTCGGGCTCCATGCCCAGGAATCTGCTTCTCTTCCTCTTCCTTTTCCTCTCCGTCTGCCCCTCCCCCCACTCACACGCTCTGTCTCTAATTTTAAAAAATAAGTAAGTCTTTAAGAATTCTTATGTATGAAGAAAACAAAGAAGGTAGATAAGTCTGATCCAAACATGTTGGTCTGAAATACCTTGTATCTCGACAACCCAACTTTTGCTTTTCTCCTAAGATACAACCATATACTACTTTGCAGATAATCCTTCTCCCAGCAAGGAGCATAAATAATAAGTAATATAAATGCAGTGCAACCCTACCAGGCTGATAGCAGCCATTTTTTTCCTGTTTAATAAGCTACTTTGCTTTCTGGTGAGGGGGCGCTTGGGTAGCTCAGTCAGTGATCTCAGGGTCCTGAGATCCAGCCCCGCATTGAGCTCCCAGCTCAGAGGGGAGCCTCCTTCTCCCTTTCCCTCTGCCTGCCGCTCCCTCTGCTTGCACTCTCTGTCTCTGTCTCTTTCTCTGTGCCAAATAAAATCCTTTAGGAAAAAAGAAAAAAAAAATCTACTTTCTGGTGAGGTTTAAAAAAAAAAAACAGGTATGTTTACCCTACTTGAGGAAGAATAGGTTGAAGAATCTATGTTTCACTTCAGTGCAACATGCTCCCTCATCTATAGACTTGAACTCATGTGAAAAAAAACTACTTGAATCTGTTATTCCTTTATACAAATACAACTTGGCCAAGACATTAAAACATTCTCATGTCTTGCCTAGAACATGTTTACCAATTAAAAAAATAATAAAGCATCACTGACTATGATCAATTGTCTAGACCTATGGAGTCCTCTGGGGACAGAGGTACATGTTAAATGACACTCCATCAGCAAAATCCAGACCCTGGAAAATTCTCCAGGACAAATATGGAAGTTTTCTAATAAGTATCAAAGAAAAAAGATGAGGAAACTAGTAGACATAGGAAGGAAGGAAGGAAGGAAGGAAGGAAGGAAGGAAGGAAGGAAAGAAAGAAAGAAANAAGAAAGAAAGAAAGAAAGAAAGAAAGAAAGAAAGAAAGAAAGAAAGAAAGAAAGAAAGAGAGGAGCCTGGGTGGCTCAGTCGGTTAAGCACTTGCCTTTGGCTCAGGTCATGATCTCAGGGCCGTGGGATCAAGCCCCACATCTGGCTTCCCGCTCAACGGGAGTTGGCTTCTCCCTCTGCTTCTCCACACTGCTTGTGCTCACTCGTACTCTCTCAAAAATAAAATCTTTAAATAAATAAATAAATAAATAAAGCCCCATGACATCTCAACCAATCTCAAAGGTATGGAACTTACATAAATCCTAATTCAAATAGGCTGCCAAAAACACCAATTAGACAACTGGGGAAAAATTGGACTGTTATCAGTGAATTAGTGCCAATGTTTTTATAAGTAATAACGACAGTCTTTTTTTTTTTTTTTAAGTCCTTGTCTTTTAGAGAAGCAATGTAAAGAACTTGGAATATAATATACTTGCTGTCTTGCATTTGCTTCAGAAACAATCAGGGGAGGTATGACATTGGGGCATAGATATCCAACCAGGCTGGTTACCAGACTGGTCATCAATTGGTGATTCTTGAAGCTAGGTGATGGGTAAGGAAGATTATATTACTGTCTCTACTGTAGTACTTCTGAAATTTCCACTTTTTTTTTTTTTTCTGCTCTCTAGTATCTAGAAGTCACCATCTTCACAAACGACAAATTCCATCAAAATCAAGCCCTGGGCTTGTTACTACTTACAACATGAGAAAGGAAGTTTTAGAAGAAAAATAGGATTTAAGTTTATATAAATTGTCTGATAGTGAAGAAGCCTAAGCACTTTTCACTCACATTACTTTCAACCACATTAGCATTTTCCATACTGTAGAAATACTAAAAGGTCCTAAGATTGCCTTATTTTTTTTAAAGATTCTACCTATTTATTTGAGAGAGAGAGTGAGCAAAAGCACGGTGAAGGACAGAGGGAGAAGCAGACTCCCCGCTGAGCAAGGAGCCCAACGCGGAACTCAATCCCGGGTCCAGCATCATGACCTGAGCCTAAGGCAGACGCTTAACCCACTGAGCCACCTGGGTGCCCCCTAAGATCGCTTTAGAAAACAGTCTCCTCTTGCCTCGGGTGGATAGTACAAGATTCTTTTTGCTGTAATAACTACAGTGTAATTTCAAATATAGAATATTCACAAAAACCTTTCTTGTAACAACGTATATTAATGAAATTATTTGGACCATTCATTTAAAAAGAATTCTTTGGGGATGCCTGGCTCAGCAGTTAAGCCTCTGCCTTCGGCTCAAGTCATGATCCCTGGACTCTGGGATCAAGCTGCAGGTCTGGCTCCCTGCTCAGCAGGGACTGCGCAGCTCCCCCTGCCCCCTCCTCCTTCCCCCACTCATGCACAGGACTGCACCTCTCTCAAATAAAAAAAAAATATTTCTTTTTTTAAAAGATTTTATTTATTTATTTGTGTGTGAAAGAGAGAGAGCACAAGCAGGGGGAGTGGCAGGCAGAGGAAGAAGCAGACTCCCCACTAAGCAAGAAGCCCCATGCAGGACTCAATCCCAGGACCCTGCAATCATGACCTGAGCTGAAAGCAGACACTTAACCGACTGAGCCACCCAGGCTTCCCCTAAATAAAATCTTTAAAATAAATAAAATTAAAAATAAAAAGAATCTTTGTTACATGGTCCAACAATTCTACACAATTTACATTTATACCAATTCTGATACAAATAAAAGATGCTGCAGATGAAAAGTTGCATTCTACTGGTAGCAATATTAAAGTCAGCAACACCCAGGGAGAGTAATCATTTCCAGACTATTTATGCCACAATTACAATTTAAGAATTTTTAAGTTGCAATGATACTGAGAATTAAAATAAGATATCACTTATTCAGTGACTTCTAAAGGGCAAAAGATCATGCCAGGCACTTGAAATACATTTTCATTGTGTCCGTACACCAACAACCAAGCCAAGTAGGCATTAATATTCCCACTTTATAGATTAAGGAAACAGCCTCAAGAGATTCTTTTAACCAAGGTCAAAAGCAGGTAAACGAAAAGCCAAATTCAAAGTTCTAACTCCAACTTCCATGCTATTTCTACCTTAATTTCAGGTGTCTACTATTTATGACATTTGAGAAAGAAAAAAACCACTTACACAGATCTTCAAGAAAACTGTCCAATATAATCATAATATTATCAATCCTAATCTCCTGGAGAAAATTCTAGAAATTATCTAGTTTATATCCACATTTCAAAGAGGAAGATCAATGAGGTCATATCGAAACAGAGTAGATCATTTCAAAGTAACCAAAATATCCGGCTTCATCCAGCAGCTAATATGAGACATGAATAAGAACTAACTCTACTGGGGCACCTGGGTGGCACAGTCATTGGGTGTCTGCCTTCGGCTCAGGGCGCGATCCCGGTGTTCTGGGATCGAGCCCCACATCGGGCTCCTCCGCTGGGAGCCTGCATCTTCCTCTTCCACTCCCCCTGCTTGTGTTCCCTCTCTCACTGGCTGTCTCTCTCTGTCAAATAAATAAATAAAATCTTTAAAAAAAAAAAAAAAGAAAGAAAGAACTCTACTGACAACAAAACATCCAATGCATAGCATATTTCAAGAAGTTCCCTTCTACGGGGAAGTCCTTTCAAGGGCCCAATATGCTTAGATGTAATAGCTGTTTGATAAAATAATCTTAAAAGTATTAAGCATTAGTATTTTAATTTAAAAAGTTTTTTAATAGGGGCACCGGCTGGCTCAGTTGGGAGAACATGTGACTCCTGATCTCCAAGTTGTGAGTTCGAGCCCCATGTTGGGTGTAGAGATTACTTAAATAAAACTTAAAAAAAAAAAAAAAAGCTTTATGATAATCTCATTGTGTTTTTTCTTTAGAACTTCAGTAACTATATTTCACCTTTCCAAATTATATTTTTACTTCCAATTACACTCTGGGGAAAAAAAAAAGATGACAAATTTCCAAGAGCAGTGTTGGTAAAAATCTAAATAAACCTAAAAAAACCCAAATGCCAGAAAACTCAAAAGCTACACTTTCGGCCATTTTTAGAAGGTGACACTTTAAAACTGCCTATCGTGGTTGCCTGGCTGGCTCAGTCAAGACAATCTAAAATGTAGTTATCATGCTTCTAATCTTAGGGGCACCTGGTTGGCTCAGTGGGGGGAGCATGCAACTCTTGATCCTGAGATGTTGAGTTCAAGCCCCAAGTTAGGCATAAAGATTACTTAAAATAGTAATACTTTAAAAAAATAATCAGTGTGATTATGCCCCAAAACACACTACCTGTGACTCACATCTCGAAACCCATGGAGGACAGTCTCTCAAAGGAATAAACTCTTGGTCTTCTTGACCACGTTAACATAATTGGCCAAAAAGGTTTAGCATAAGCCAACAGGAGACAGGGCACCGCGCACGACAGTATACAAGTATACGAGGCTCCCGCCTTTGCGCACTACCTACCGTACAGACTCTCAAGTGCACCCACAGCACATCTACCTGCTCTCAGGCTTTCTCTGTAATAATAACACCAAGAGTTTAAAATGCCCTTTTCCACCCCGTCCGTCCAGCCCTCTCCTAAATGTTCTAACCCTTTTGAAAGCTTTACTATTAGAAAAACTATCGCAAACTAAATCTGTCGTTAACAATCTGTACAGGGCATTAAAATTTTAGTGGGCTGGGCTTTAGACTTTAACACCTTGTAAAAATGTTGAAATAAAAGCTTAAGCATTTTCAAAACACTTAAGAACCTGTTAAGCGGCCAAGCACTTTAATTAATTACGTAAAGACTGACTTGTAGAAACAAATGCAAAATAAGCTATCAGGACAGACCGTCCACCAGGGGGCAGCACACAAACACACCCCTAACCACCGTTCGTCCGCTTATCAGGTCACTTTAATTTTTACCCAGACTCAGAAGGGCTGGAAAAGGACCTAGGTCAAAGTTTAACTTTTTTTCCCTAAGAGGTCTTAACATACACTTATATTTCGCATACTCTACTGATGATTAAACCCAGAACACATCTTAAATTTAAGACTACAATGTCATTTACAAATATCTGGGATTCTAATTCCTTTCCCTATAGATTTATCTGTTGGGACAGCCTTTAAATATTTATTTACCCCTATGTTTAGAACTTTAACTATTTTGAGACCTGGGAAGGCTTTAAATACAGAAAGTGGGTAACTAAAAAACTATTACAATTCTATCTCCACTTTGATATAAGCAGAAAAAGCAACAGGAAAAATGCTGTATGTGCAATTTGGTTTTAGCTCTTCAAGAGCCTGTAAATTCAGAGTCATGACAGTTAGGAAACCAAATAGCATCAAAACAAGAAAACAACCAAATCTGATTTACTTATAACACACACATCTTTAAATTCCGTAGACAGAAGAGACTTCCAGAATCTTAACAGCTCCCACCTCCTCCACCTTAACACCTCCCCAATTTCCTCCAGAAATTGCAAATTATCAGTCTGAAAGATTAAATCCAGCTATGCATTTAAAGTTACTGCCAATTACGACAATAGCTAAAAAGATGTTAATGCACATTTCATATAAATTTGTTCTAATGGAATAAAATTACCATAAAATGTTAGTTTTTCTCCTTCAAAAGAGAAAATAATGCTTCTCTGTCTCCCTGCCACCTGGGCACACGGGTTATCACTGGCAGGGCTCAATAGGAAAGTTGAAAGAAAATTGAACTGCAAATAAGCCAAGAGGTCAAACTGCAAATACCAATAACATTAAAACAATCTCCTGAAACAGATTTATTATCAGTTGGCTATGGATTCATGTGATCTTGGGAATTTTAAAGTTTTGTTCAAATAATGAAGAACTGTATTTTCCAAAATTTTAATTCAGCATTTTTGTGTTTGCTTCATTATTGGAATAACAAAAATTACTACATACTCAAACTTTGCTGAGACCAATCCCCAGATTTCAAGAAGTCATAATATTTCAAAGTTAATCAAAAAGTTTCAGTACTGGGGTGCCTGGCTGGCTCAGTCAGAAGAGCATGTGACTCTCAATCTCGGGGTTCTAAGCTTGAACCCCATGTTGGGTATAGAGATTATTTCAGAATAAAATCTTTAAGAAAATTAACTATTTGTTTTAGGTATTTTGAGGTTATTTTATTAAAACATCCACCTAGCCCACTGACAAATTTAGCGATTTAGGACAGCAGTATTTACAACAAATGAAAAATTACAATAGAACTAGTTACCAGAATTTTATGATTTTTAACCAAGCCATTAGAAAGCATCTGAAATTTTAACATTTTAAAATTAATTGCATTATAAAAACACTTTTTTAAAAGATGTATTTTTTATTTTGGAGGGAGGGGCAGAGGGAGAGAAAGAATCCCAAGTAGACTCCCCGTTGAGTGTGGAGCCCAACGTGGGGATGGACCCCTCAACCCTGAGATCACAAGCTGAAATCAAGAGCTAGAGGCCTGACTGAGCCACCCCAGTACTTCTAAAAAAAAAAAAAAAATTTTTAATGTCACCTCTACCCCCAATGTGGGGCTCCAACTCATGACCCCAAGGATCAAGAGTTGCACACTCTACTCACTGACCTAGCCAGGTACCCTGCACTATTATAAAATTTAGAGCTTACTCTGAAAAAGTTAAACATTCACACTGATAACACAAATCTAACACGACCAAAACCCAAATGTCAGATCTACAAATTTAGACAGTATAAACAGCGTTATTTTTAAAATAAACTTGTTTAAATTGAAGACACATAACTAATCAGATACATTACACAGTATCAAATTACTAGTTGTGATTTAATTATATTTAATAACACTTAATTATGTAGTTTGTATAAAAGCTATTACTTTAAGCAAGTCTATAAATTCAGAATCAGCCAGACTGATGTACACTGTTTTAAATTTCCACCTAGAGCTAAAACACACCAGTATTTCATTTGTTAAAAAAATGCATTAATGTAAATTTCACTTTACATCATTTATGTTGTTAACGGCTTAAAAGCTAAAAATAGGGGTACCTAGCTGGCTCAGTCAATGTTGACTCTTGATCTCGGGGCTGTAAATTCAAGCCCCATGTTGGATGTAGAGATCAGTTAAAATAAAATCTTTTAAAAAAGAAAAAAAGGGACGCTTGTGTAGCTTAGTCGATTAAGCATCTGCCTTGGGCTCAGGTCATGATCTCAGAGTGCTGGGATCGAGCCCCACCTCAGGCTCCCTGCTCAGCAGGGAGTCTGCTTCTCCTCCTCCCCCTCCACCCCACTCATACTCGTGCTCTCTCTCTCAAATAAAACCTTAAAAAACAAACAAAAAGCCTAAAAATAATTTTCTTCTTTAAAATCCTATTTCTTTTAAGTTTACAAATCAAATTTGTCTTTTCCAGAATATTTTATTAAGATTTTTCAACAAAAATTCTAATTTTAAAAATAAAACAGGCTGGAAACCCAAAAAAGCAGTTTAAAAACACCATTAGAAAAATAAACATTAAAAGTAAAATATTTTAAATATTTTTAGGGGCACCTGGGTGGCTCAGGTGGTTAAGCCTCCAACTCTTGATTGTGGCTCAGGTCATGATCTCAGGGTTCTGCAATCAAGCCCCACATCAGGCTCATGTGCTGGGCACAGAGCCTGTTTGAGATTCTCACTCTCCCTTTCCCTCTGCCGCCCCCCCCCCCAAAGAAAAGTATATATATTTTTAAAGAATTTTTTTTTAAAAGGGCTGTTTGGATGGCTCAGTCAGTTGGGCACCCAGCTCGTGACCTGAGGTCAGGTCTTGATCTCAGGGTCCTGAGTTCGAGCCCTACATTGGGCTCCATGCTGGCCATGGAGTCTACTTTTTTTTTAAGAAAAGAAGTTGAGGGGTACCCAGCTGGCTCAGTCGGAGGAGGCTGCATCTCTTGATCTCGGGGTTCTGAGTTCAAACCCCACACTGGGTGTAGAGATTTGCTTAAAAATAAAATCTTAAAAATAAAGAAGTTGGGAGAAAAAGAACACTAAGAATTAAATTTAGAGCACTGAACTAGTTCCAAAGAATGTAATATGTTATACACATGCCCTTTAAAAGTATTGCTCTGAAATTTTCATAGGTTTGGGGGTTTGTTCTTTTTTTAATTTTGAGTTAATATTGCCCAACACATTTGTTTCCATAACTGATGATGGAAATAAACCACATCCTGGAATTTTCAAAAATTATGATAATCTGTAACAAGTATTTGTAAGGAAATGTAACATTGTTAATATCCCACTAATAACAAAGATATTTGTGATCCTGGGGTCCTGAGATCAAGCCTCCGGGTCAGGCTCCCTGATTAGCAGGGAGTCTGCTTCTCCCTCTTCCTTCACCCCTCTCCCCTGCTCATGCTCTCTCTCTCAAATAAAATCTTAAAAATAAATTAAAATTAAAACAAGTTTTAACCTGTTATCAGCCCAGATACAGATAAACACTTTACTCCTCAAATCAAGACTCCACTATTTCAGAGGCACCTGGCTGGCTCAGTCCATGAATCATGTGACTCATGGATCTTGGGGTCTTGAGTTTGAGCCCCACATTGGACATAGTTTACTTAAAAAAAAAAAAAAAAGACTCCATTATTTTTAATAGTATTGAACATAATATATTACCACAATTTCCTCCCCTCTCAGCTTCCAAGGCACTCTTAAAAAAAAAAAAAAAAAAAAAAAAGATTTTAGGGGCGCCTGGGTGGTTCAGTCATTAAGCGTCTGCCTTCGGCTCAGGGCGAGATCCCAGAGTCCTGGGATTGAGCCCCGCATCGGGCTCCTCTGCTGGGAGCCTACTTCTTCCTCTCCCACTCCCCCTGCTTGTGTTCCCTCTCTTGCTGGCTGTCTCTGTCAAATAAATAAATAAAACCTTAAAAAAAATTTTTTTATTTGAGGGGCACATGGGTGGCTCAGTCAGTTAAGCATCTGCCTTCAGCTCAGGTCATGATTCCAGGATCTTGGGATCGAGCCCCACATCAGCCTCCCTGCTCAGTGGGGAGCTTGCTTCTCCCTCTCCCTCTCGCTCCCCCTGCTTAAGCACTCTGTCAAACAAAAATCTTTAAAAAAAAAAAAAAAGATTTTATTTGGTGGGGGGAATAAGAGATAGCACGAGCAAGGTGAGGGGCAGAGGGAGAAGCAGTCTCCCCACTGAGCAGGAAGCCCAATGTGGGGTTCGATCCCAGGATCCTGGGATCATGACCTGAGCCCAAGGCAAACACTTAACCGACTGAGCCACCCAGGCACCCCCCATGGCACTCTTTACAGTGCTTTTTAAGAGGCACTTGGCTGGCTCAGTCAATAGAGCCTGCAACTCTCAATCTCAGAATTTTGAATTCAAGCCCCACTTTGAGTGTAGAGATTTCTTAAACAAACAAAAAAATCTGCTTTTTTAAAACCTCTAAAAACACTAAGGGGGCTGGGGCACCTGGGTGGCTCAGTGGTTGAGCATCTGCCTCTGGCTCAGTTCATGGTCCTGGTGTCCTAGGATCAAGTCCGTCCTAGGATCAAGTCCCCGGTAGGAATCCCTGCTCAGTGGGGAGTCTGCTGTTCCTCCCTCTGTTCCTCCCCCCTGCCCGTTGTTTCCGTACTTTCTCTCTCTCTCCCCCCACCAAATAAATAAAATCTTTAAAAAATGATAAAGATTTTTATTACTTTTTAAAAAATTGTAATAAGGGACGCCTGGGTGGCTCAGATGGTTAAGTGTCTGCCTTCGGCTCAGGTCAAGATCTCAGGGTCCTGGGAGGGAGCCCCACGGCAGGCTCCCAGTTCAGCAGAGAGTTGCTTCTCCCTCTCCCTCCCCCACTGCTTGTGCTGTCTGTCTCTCTCTCTCAAATAAACAAATAAAATTTGTTTTTAAAAAATGTTTTTGATTATATTAAGTTCTATGCCCAACATGAGGCTCAAACTCACAAACCTGAGATCAAGAGTCACATGCTCTACCAACTGAGCCAGCCAGGCTCCCTTAAATCTTCTAACCTTTTCAATTACCATACAAAAAACTAGTTTTACCTAATTCATGTGGGTGTTCTGTATATGGTATACTATCTCAAAAAAAAAAAAAATAGTTTAAGATTACATTTGAGGGGCGCCCGGTTGGCTCAATCAGTGGAACATGTGACTCTTGATCCTGGGGTCGTGAGTTCGAGCTCCACATTGGGTGTAGAGATTACTTACAAATAAAAATTTTTTTAAGATTTATTCATATGCGCGCGCGCGCACGCGAGAGAGAGAGAGAGAGAGAGAGAGAGAGAGAGAGAGAGAGAGAATGAGGGTGATAGGAAGAGATAATATGAAGCAGTATCCGTGGTCAGCATGGAGCTTTATGTGGGGCTCGATCTCATGACCCTGAGATCGTGACCTGATCTGACACAGAGAGTAGATGCTTAACTCCGCCACCCAGGGGCCCCTTAAAAATAAAATCTTAAAAAAAAAGATTTCTTTGATTGATTTGGTTCAGCATGCACACCACGCACCAAGAGACAGAAGATTAAACACTGAAGGAATGCATGGCAATACTAATTTCACACGATCGAGTTAATGCATCAAAATGCCACAGCCTGGGAAGAATGCATGACCAGGAGCTAAAATTAAGTAAGGCAGGATGGAACAAAATAACCTACATCTGAATAACAGTTCTTACAAGTGATGTGCAATAATTATTGTCTAGTATATACATTTTCAGGCACAGGACACAGTATCTGAACTTTATCCTGTACAGGAAGAATGACCTGATTCTCACTAGTTATCAGACACCCCCAGAAGGGAGTCAAAGCTATTAGATTTATTGCATTTAGGCAGTTCAGTTTTCAAATTAAGTACAAAACTGCTCGTTTAAAATGAAACACTAGATTTCATCTGGTATTTTGGACATTAGGTTATCATAATTACTTTCCATCTGTGCTGAATCACACCTTTTGCATGCCACCTCCATGCTAATACCTCTTACCTTACTTCAGAGAAACAAATAGTTAACATGCTATAGTCTGAAATAAGAATGAGTCCGTATTACTATGCACAAATGAAGAAGTAAAAAAATATTTTAAGATTTTTATTTATTTATTTATTTATTTTTAAAGATTTTATTTATTTGACAGAGATAGAGCCAGCGAGAGAGGGAACACAAGCAGGGGGAGTGGGAGAGGAAGAAGCAGGCTCATAGCACAGGAGCCTGATGCGGGGCTCGATCCCGGAATGCCGGGATCATGCCCTGAGCCGAAGGCAGACGCTTAACTGCTGTGCCACCCAGGCGCCCCTTTATTTATTTATTTTAGAGACAGAGAGCAGGGAGGAGGGGCAGAGGCAGAGGGACAAGCAGACACTGTGCTGAGTGTGTAGCCTGACATGGGGCTTGATCCCAGGACCCAGAGATCATGACCTGAGGTGAAATCGAGAGTCAACGCTTAATGGACTGAGCCACCCAGGCGCCCTGGGAAAACTCTTCCTTAAGTAAAACTCCAACTAACAAATGCAGGCAAAATAATGGGATTAGAAAGTCACTCTATTGCTGGGGCGCCTGGGTGGCTCAGCCCTTAAACCACCGCCTTCGGCTCAGGGAGTGATCCCAGCAGGGAGTGATCCCAGCGTTCTGGGATCCAGCCCCGCATCAGGCTCCTCCGCTGGGAGCCTGCTTCTTCCTCCCCCACACCCCCTGCTTGTGTTCCCTCTCTCGCTGGCTGTCTGTCAAATGAATAAATAAACTCTTGAAAAAAAAAGTCACTCTATGGCAGCCACTACTACATTAATAATGATTTCAGATAAGAATCATTAACGAATCCTAAAACTAGTTAAAGTATGATGAGAAATAGGATCCTCTCACATCTTAAAATATCCCCACAAGATTCTTAATACAAAGGAGAAAACAGTAATTTTACCCTAGAGAATACTGGCAGATATCACTTTAACAAATCAGCCTAGGGGCGCCTGGGTGGCTCAGTTGGTTAAGTGTCTGCCTTCAGCTCAGGTCATAATCCCAGAGTCCTGGGATCGAGTCCCGCATCGGGTTCCCTGCTCAGCAGAAAGTCTGCTTCTCTCTCTCCCCAACTACCCCCAGCTCCTGCTCTCTCTCAAATAAAATAAAATCTTAAAAAAAAAAAAAATCAGTCTAAGATAACATATCTCCACTACTGGAACAAAAATCAACATCTCATACTTTCTGATGTGGCACACTAAGGCCATCATTACCTTTGTGGTATTACACCAAAGACACATGACAATGGGGAGACATTGAACCAACCAATACTGAGGAACACTCTACAAAATTACTAGCTTATACTCCTCACAAACCTGAAGGTCTTAGGAAAAACAACACATGAAGGACAGCAAAGACAAAAGACGAAGCAACTGTTCCAGATTAAAAGAAACCAAAGAAACATCACAACTAAATGCAGTATATAATCTTGGATTCAATCCAGGATCAAAAAAAAAAAAAAAAAAAAGACTGGGACAACAGGCAAAATCTAAACAACATCTGTAGATTAAACACTATTGTATCAGTGTTAACCTTTTTATTTTGGTCGTTTTACTATGGTCATGGAATAGAATGTTGTTTTTAGGAAACATACACTGAAGTATTTAGAGGTGAATGGCGGTAGTTCTGCAACTCACTCTCAAATTTTCCAGAAAAATTCGAGTTGTCAAAACTAACATGTGACAACTAGAAAAGGGGGTATGGATCATCTGTACTGTTTCTGGGAATTTCCTGTAAATTGAAGTAAAAAGCTTTCAAAACTCTCCCTTTAGATGACAACCCCTCCAACAACCATCCCATTTCTCTCATGTCTTTACAGCAATCTACCTGAAAGCCTATCCATGCTCACTGTCTCTACCTCTTCTCCATCAATCAATTCACAAACCCACACAATGCAAGGATTCCGTCCTACTGCCAACTCCATTCTCACCCTCTTCTACATGATTTCTCACAGCTGAAGACTCTTCCCACTAAATACTGTCATCAGGTATCTGACCTCCAAGTACTTTTCTAGATTCTCCTACTTCATGGGCCTGTCCTTGGGCTCCACCACTGGTTCCCCGTCCTCCGCTTACTATCCATTCACTGTCCTATCTCCACATGTCTAATAGGTATCTCAAACTTAACCTGGCCAAACTGAACTCATTGTCTCCCCTATCCCTCATCACACCACTCCCACAGTCTTGCTCAATTAGTGGAAACGTCACTTTTCCAGGTGCTTTAGCTATACAAACTGTCAAGGTAGCCTTGGTTCCTTCATCACTCCCTACACCCAGTTACTCCACCTTTGCTCAAAATAGAAAATTCCACAGGGGCCTGGATGGCTCAGTCAGTTAAGCCTCTGACTCTTGGTTTCGGCTCAGGTCATGATCTCATGGGTCGGGGGATCGAGCCCCACGCTGGACTCCACACTCAGTGTGCAGTGTGCTTGAAAGATTCTCTCCCTCTGCCCCTACCCCACTCACACTGTCACTGTCTCTCTCAAATAAATAAATAAATAAATAAATAAATAAAATCTTTAAAAAAAAAAAAAAGATTTATTTGACAGAGAGAGAGACAGCCAGTGAGAGAGGGAACACAAGCAGGGGGAGTGGGAGAGGAAGAAGCAGGCTCCTAGCGGAGAAGCCTGATGTGGGGCTCGATCCCAGAACACTGGGATCACGCCCTGAGCTAAAGGCAGACGCTTAATGACTGCACCACCCAGGCACCCCAATAAATAAATCTTAAAAAAAAAAAAAAAAAAAGAAGAAGATTCTAACCATTTATCAACACTACCTCAACACCTCAATAGCTCTGGTCCCAATATCACCATCTCTGACCTCTACAATTATAATCTTCTCCTAACTTGTCTCCCCGATCCCATCCCACTGGCCCACCATGGTCTATTTTGAGAGAGTTCTCTTTCAAAGATAAATCTCATCACAACTGTCCCTTCTAAAAATCCTTCCAGGGGCACCTGGGTGGCTCAGCTGGTTGAGCATCCAGCTCCTGATTTCGGCTCAGGTGGTGATCTCAGGGTCGTGAGATCAAGCTCCACATCAGGCTCCATGCTTAGCACAGAGTCTGCTTGTCCCTCTCCTTCTGTTCCTCCTTGGATCATGCACGTGTGTGTGCTAAGTCTTATAAATAAATAAGTAAAAACCCATCCATGGCTTCCTCTCATTCCATCCCTATCTACCAACATGCATGGTCACCTCCTCCTGCTGGTATAATCCAGTCATGATGGCCTCCTTATTGACTAGAAAGGCAATGAGCATGCATGGGCTTTGGCTGTCCCCTCTGCTTGGGTCACTCTTACCCACTTGGCACCTACTTGCCTGCTCATCTCATTCCCTTACCTCCTGTAAGCCTCTGCTCACGCAGCACCATATTGGTGAGGACTTCCCGTATCATCTGATACGAAAAAATCAAAACCAAGCCCCCTGTCAGTTGTCTCATTCTTCCTCACCTTGTTTTTCTCCATAGTCTTCAACATGCCTCACATTACGTATTTTGTCCATATTTCCTCTCTAAATCTGTGCTGCCCAACAGAAATAACAAGCTGCAAATGCAAGCCACGTATATAATATTAAGTTTTCCTGTAGCCACATTCAAGAAAAACAGGTGAAATCAACACAAAAATTATCCATGAGATATTTTATATTCTTTTTATTTTATTTTTATTTTTAAGATTTTATTTATTAAAGAGAGAGACAGCCAGCAAGAGAGGGAACACAAGCAGGGGGAGTGGGAGAGGGAGAAGCAGACTCCCAGCTGAGAAGCCTGATGTGGGGCTCAATCCCAGGACTCTGGGATCACTCCCTGAGCTGAAGGCAGACACTTAACGACTGAGCCACCCAGACGCCCCTTATATTCTCTTTTTAAAGATTTTAATTTATTTATTTATTTGTCAGAGAGAGAGAGAGAGAGCACAAGCAGGGGGAGCAGAATGCTGAGGGAGAAACAGGCTGCCGGCTGAGCAAGGAGCCCAATTCGGGACTCGACTGCAGGACCCTGGGGTCATGACCTGAGCTGAAGGCAGATGCTTAACTGACTGAGCCACCCAGGCGTCCCTCTATTCTCAAGAGTCTTCAAAATCCAGTGTGTATTTTATACGTACACAACCACTGAATTTGGACTAGCCACATTTCAATTGCTTAGAGAGCCACTTGTGGCCAGTGGCCGCTCTTGTGGGCAGTGTTGCTCTGCACCCCAAGCTTCATGGCTAAGTTCTTATCTTCCATTTAATTCTCTCTCCCAAGAACCTAAAGCACTCCCTAGTAGTAAACACTCAAAAGTTTATTAAATCAATCACTTAAAAACTGCCAACATCAGGGGCTCCTGGGTGGCTCATTTGAGTAGTGTCCAACTCCTGATTTTCAGCTCAGGTCATGATCTATGTCATGGGTTGTGAGAAGGAGCCCCACGCTCAGCAGGGAGTCTGCTTGAAATTCTCTCCCTCTGCCCCTCCCCCAACTCACGACACACACAGGCTCTCTCTCAAGATAAATCTTAATAAAAACTGCTAAGATTCAAGATCAGCAAAACAGTACCATTTGCAAAAAGATAACATAATGGCTAGCTACCAAGCTTTCTCAAACCAGAAAAAAATATACAGAATGGATAAGACTTGGTGAAATAACATGAAAGGTCATTCGTTGTATTAGAAATTCAAGGGAAAAAAATTGTCTAAGACAAGAAAAGTAGCCCTCCTGTGATAGGAACAAAGGTAGTTATTTTCTATATTTAACCAACAGTTCCTTAGGGCAAGGGAAGCGGGCTGAAATAGGTCAGAGGCAGGACTCCTCACTTGGCCATCACTACAAACAATGAGTCACCACAAACTTCCAGCCTCAAAACACCTCAGCTGTCAAAAGAAACTGATGAGGCCCTGAGATTCTGATTATATTTCAATGTCCTAGGAATAACAAAGGTACTGAAGACTCCATTTCCTGAGGCAAGACATGTAGCCAACAACATGTGGGGGTTCACTTTGGTTTAAGGAACTTAAAGCGTGAGGCGGGTCCCTAAACCTCCAAACCCACTCCATTTCACTCACGTGTATTTAAGGGCTCCCCAACTATTCATTCCAATTATTTTATCCTTCATACACCTCGATTTTTTCCTTTGTGCTTATTTTCTTTTGTTTTTTTTTCTCTTCCCACACCTGTTTTTCACAAACTGACTTGTGTAAAACTCCCTATTGGGGATAACATGCCACAGAGTTGCAGAAAATCCTCACTTGTTCTTGCCATCTGTTGTGTGATGATGTAAATACATATTCACAGGAGAACCGAATCCAAATAATTTCAAATATCTCATTAGTGTAGAGTGGCAATTCTCACTGTATAGTATGTGGACTCCTGAGGGTCCCCGAGACACTGTCAAGAGGGCAAGAGGTCAAAACTATTTTTATAACACTAGGATGTTATTTGCCTTTTTCACTGTGTTGACATTTGCACTGAAGCAAAAGGGGCAAAAACAATGGCGGGTAAATTGCTGGCACCATAGCAGGAATCAAAGCAGTGCCACTGTCACCGCGTTCTTCACAGTCACTTGCAGCAAAATACAATCCAAGTTTCATTTTTAAATGTCCTTGATGAAGCAGTAAAAACTATTGATTTTCTTCAGTAACCCCTGGGTACGCGTCTTGTCAATAACTATGTGAAGAAAAGGGCAGTGTGCATAAAGTACTCCTGCTAGCTACCATGGCTTTTCCTGGAGAAAAAGCACCGGGCAGTTGTTTGAGCTGCAAGACTGAATCTGCCACTTTTTTTTCACAGAGCACCATTTTTACTTGAAAGAGCTATGGACAAACTGTGTTTATTTAAGCTTGAGTATCTGGCAGACATTTTCTCAAAAGAGAATAAAATCAGCCAGTCACTTCAAGAAAAGTAACAGTATTTGTTGCCAATGACTAAATTTGAGCTTTTAAGTAAAAAAAAAAAAATCAAAATTTTGGACAACCATGAGCTTTGACAGTTTCCCAATATTTAAGGATAAAGGAGCCATTCAAAGTGTAAGAGAGACAAATGGATTTTACCTGTCAGTATAAAATTCACGGATATGATTTCACACTGATACGATATCCCACATTTCAACTTCAAAAAACTATCACTTGTTGAGTTTTGGTGTAGGAACAAAGAATATCCACAGTTATCCAAAAAGATGATTAAAATATCCCTTTCCATTTCCAACTATACATCTGTGTGAGGCTGGATCTTCTTCATACTTCATATACACGGTTGGGGGTTACATTTTAAGCTCTGACAGATACTGCCAAATGACCTACCAAGGAGTCTGCCAACTTACTCTCTAGCTTATGAACGCCCATTCCTTCACACTCTTGCCAACACCAGACATTATCCATCTTGTTCATTTTTCCCAACCTGATAGGCAAAAATTGCCATTACAATTGTCATTGACCTCATAACTACTAAGATTAAGTATCTTTTCCTAAGTACATTGGCTTTTCAGATATTTCCTTTCCAGCTCCCACATTTTTGTACATTTTACTTACATTTTTTGTACATTTTTGTACTGTGTTGTCTCCCTCTTTGAAATTAACAGCAGTTATTTATCTCGTAACCTTTTTTTCTAAAGATGTTATTTATTTTTGTGAGTGAGAGAATGCACGCACACACAGGAGGTGGGAGTGAGGGGGCCCAGAGGGAGAAGCAGACTCCCCACTGAGCAGGGAGCTGGGCTTGATCCCAGGACCCTGGCTTCAAGACCTGAGCCAAAGGCAGACGCTTAACTAACTGAGCCACCCAGGCGCCCCTCCCAATCTTTTTTTTTTTTTTTTTTTAAATAGTATCTCAAGACAGGGGTGCCTGGGTGGCTCAGTGGTTAAGCATCTGCCTTTGGCTCAGGGCGTGATCCCGGCATTCTGGGATCGAGCCCCACATCAGGCTTCTCCGCTGGGAGCCTGCTTCTTCTCTCCCACTCCCCCTGCTTGTGTTCCCTCTCTCGCTGGCTGTCTCTCTCTGTTAAATAAATAAAATCTTTAAAAAAAAAAAAACAAAAACAAAAAACAGTATCTCAAGACAATTTCACAACTAGATAGATTTTAGGGACCCTAAAAGCTACACATCTAGACACCAAGTACAAAGTCTTCTTCACAACACACTCATGTTCTACAAAGAAATGTGAAAACTTTCTACGTGCGTATGAGACACAAACCATGGGATTATGCAGGAATAATTAACTTTTTTTTCCAATTGCTACATGTAAATACACAAGCTTTTTGTTTTTTAAAGGTTTTATTTACTTAATAGAGAGCGAGAGCGTGCGAGCACAAGCAGGGGGAGCAGCAGGCAGAGGGAGAAGCAGGCTCCCCGCCGAGCAAGGAGCCCAACGTGGGACTCGATCCCAGGACCCTGGGATCATGACCTGAGCCGAAGGCAGACACCCAACGGACTGAACCACCCAGGCGCCCACACAAGCTTATTAATAGGAGACAATACCACTTAGGTGTCTGATACTCCAAGGAATCCCTTACACACATCATTTAATTCCCGACGACCTTGTGCAGTAAGTTTTATCGTCCCTATTTCCAGATAAACTACGAGGTGAGGAGAGTTTCATCAGTGTCCCCAGGATCACAGAGCTGAGCAAGCGTTCTAACCAAGGTCTAGGTGTTCCCAAGCGAGATGTCACTGGCCCTCCCTGCTGCTGGGCTTTACTGCCCCCCCCCAATTTTGCTCAGCCAATCGTGTATGCACACAGAAGTGTCTCATTTTTCTCCAACAGTTCATTACATCATTTGAAATGCTTTAATAAAAATCACAGAGTACCAGGTGTTTTAACCGTTACTACAGGTGACTGTCTTGTCACACGCGACCTATAACAACACAGGCTCAGTCAGTCTTACTACAGGGCTCCCCATCATTTCACAATTTACCCTCGTTACCCTGTCAGAAGGTGTCCTAAGAACAGCCCTAAATCCCACGGAGTTTATTAGGGCACAGCCATTCTCACAAAGTACTTCAAAGGCAAAAGCATTTCAAGATGATCTCTGGTGAGCAGAACCCCAAATTAATCGAGGCATCAAGTCTCGCGTGATGATCCCAAATGACCATCCGCTAAATGGCATTAACTAAACTGACTGAGCCCTGGAAGTTAAACACATCAAGAAACAAAGTCACAGTCACTCCTCAAGCACACAGGCTGCTCTCACCACCCCCTCTGCGCTCAGCCTCAATCACTATCCAGCCTCACACTTGAGCCTTTCTAATCCCAAACAGCTTGTAGTTCCCCTGCACACACCGGGATATTTCACACTCACACACCTTGGCTCCTGCTGTCCCTCCTGCCTTTTTCCATCCCCGCTGCACACACATCCCCATCTACCTTCACATCCCTCTCTGAACCTATCCCTGCTGGGCTGTACCAATACCCACCTAAGCCTAATGCCCCCCACTCCGTGTTTCTGGGGCATACCATATAAACCCCACGACATATTTACACCTCCTCTTTACCTGCAGAGATATTCATCCACCCTTGGGCCAATGCCATAGTGAGCCACTGCTGGTGTTCAAGATAAAAATATCACCCAGGCGATGAAAAAGAACAAAATGAAAGCCACTATACTCCATGTATAAGAACAAGTATCTTATTCTTTCTGGCCCCTGAAACGTACGGAGCATTAAACTGGCCTCAAGCACAGGTGCTCAATCTATGCTTGTTAAACTAAAAATTTACATCAGCCATGGGAAATAAACTCCTTTCTGAAACGCCAAAATGCAGAAATTGGTAAAGCAGCACCCAAAAAATTGTAAGATTACTTTAAAATTAAGTTTTTCAACCACATTTCTCTCTCAAAACAAAACAAAAAAACACAAGAGTGTCTCCATTTTTCCAAGAGCAGCTGACTTTTAAAACGAATATTTGGTAATCTTTTTTTTTTTTTTTTAAAGTAGGCTCCACGCACAGCGTAGAACCCAATGCTGGGCTTGAACTCAGCACCCTGAGATCAAGACCTGAGCTGAGATGAAGAGCCTGACGCTTAACTGACTGAGCCACCCAGGCACCCCTAAAACAGACATTTGGGAATCACGGGGGAGAACACAATCACTTTTCAAACAGCTTTACCATCATAGGTTCCTCGTGTTTTAAATAATGTATTATTGAAGTGCAATGTTACATTAGTCTCAGGTGTACAACACAGCAATTCAACTAGTCTATATGTTATGCTCTGCTCACAAGTGCAGCCCTCATCTCTCACCACACGAGGCTATTACAGTACCATGGACTATATTCCCTATGCCCTCCTTGCATCCCATGACCTATTCCGTAACTGGAAACCATCACAGGTTCTTTTAACTAAGCTCCCCAATCATCTGCCCAGCGAGAGTAGGAAGCTCAGTTGCACTCTGTTTCAGAAACTAACTTTTAATCAAAATTTTCCTCAAAATATGACTTAGTGAAGTTCTCACTGCAAGAAAATATTATTAGTCCCGGAGGTAAAATCCAAAATTCAAGGTGCTAAGGTGCTAAGACTGGGAGAATATAAACCCAATGTATTCGAGCTACAAGTTGTCAGAACTTAATCTTTATAGTTTTTAACTTTATTTTTACATACAAAACGCACAAATGAATAAGGGCTAGACTTGTCAGAGTTAACACAACATCCATGGCATAAAGAATAAGACTATTCCTAGATTCATTCAGTCCTCCATGCTTGAAAAGACAGTTTTGAACCAAACCGTCTCACTGCATACTTCATTGAAAATCGCGCTCTTGGGCTCGCTCCGGCAGTACATACGCCGAACAGGGACGATACGGAGAAGATTAGCGTGCCCCTGCACAAGGATGACACGCACATTCGTAAAGAGTTCCATATATGGAAAAAAAAAAAAAAAAAGAAGTAGGAAAAGAAAACTGCTCTCCTGGTTGTCTTATGACTAACCATGTCGATATAAGTTAAGTGTTTCTGGCAGAGCGCTTACAAATTTAAATATGCATGTCTTCTGACATAGCAATTCCCAATCTAAGAATTTACCTTATAAAAATAACCAAGAGTCTTATGACATAAAAATACACTCAACTGAGACTACTATGAAAAGAACGGTTAAACTGCTGCTCACCTACGTTGAACAATAGGGTGAGTTTAAAAAAAATGAACTATTGGGGCACCTGGGTGGCACAGCGGTTAAGTGTCTGCCTTCGGCTCAGGGCGTGATCCCGGCGTTATGGGATCGAGCCCCTGAGCCTGCTTCTTCCTCTCCCACTCGCCCTGCTTGTGTTCCCTCTCTCGCTGGCTGTCTCTATCTCTGTCAAATAAATAAAATCTTTAAAAAAAAAAAAATGAGGGGCGCCTGGGTGCACGCGGTTCGCGTCTGCCTTCGGCTCAGCGTAGTCCGGCGTTACGGGATCGAGCCCCACATCAGGCTCCTCCGCTATGAGCCTGCTTCTTCCTCTCCCACTCCCCCTGCTTGTGTTCCCTCTCTCGCTGGCTGTCTCTATCTCTGTCAAATAAATAAATAAAATCTTTAAAAAAAAAAAAAAAAAATGAACTATTTGTACCTACACTGAAGATTCTTCAGGATACATTATTTAGTAAAAACACAAATTATAAACAATATAATTTGATTATTAAATTTAAAAAAATGTGTACTGAGGGGCGCCTGGGTTGGCTCAGCCTGTTAAGCATCTGCCTTCTGCTCAGGTCATGATCCCAGGGTCCTGGGATCCAGGCCCCGCACTGGGCTCCCTGCTCAGTGGGGAGCCTGCTTCTCTCTCTCTTCTGCCGGCAACTCCCCCTGCTTGTGGTCTGTCAAATAAATAAAATCTTAAAAAAAAAAAAAAAAAGTTTATTGATTCATGCATAGAATAATTTCTGGAATATACCAAATTACCAGCTATAAGACCAGGGAAATACATGGAGATAAAGAGGACTGAAAAGCAAATCTTTTCACATTTGTGTTTTGAATTAATATGAATGCATACATTCATAAAAATTCAAGTTGTTTACTTAAAATTTATATATTATATCTAGGTTATACCATAATTTTTTAAGGTATTACATGCTCAATGAAAAACAAACACCAACCACAGATTTCTACTTACACGAGTCCACACCCAAAACCAGAACAGAAGTTTTCGGTATTTCTGTTATCACCAAATATTATCTACATCCAGCCTTCATACTTAAATCTCAGGGGCAAAAATACACCCAGCTGCCACTGAAGTTACTAAGGAATAATACGGTACTGATGCTTAACATTGTCCCCAGGATCCTATCAGGCATTGTTTACCATTCTAACCTCCCCAGACCTCAATTTCCTCGTCCTTAATCAACATCATGCATTTAGAAAACGGACTTGGGATTCAACCCAGATCTTCGACCTCACATCCACACTCTTCTGGCAACACCCTTCAGTTCCACAAGTATCAGAGCTCCTCATCAAAAAGTTCCAGCACAATTCTTCCCTCCTATTCTCTCCCAATCCTTAACAATATTCCAAGTTTAAAAGACTTCCTTCTGCAAGCCAGGATCCTACTAAACTTGCTAAGGAGCTGGGACAACCGGGCACCGTGGACTCCACTCCGAACACTTCTACCTCTTTTGCAATCTAAAACACATCCCCTGAGTCACAATCACATGCCTGAGATAAAGCCAAGGCATCTACTTCCTCGTGCCCTCTGTTATACTCTCACACCTCCTTAGGGCCCCCTACAGCTTCTCTGCAATTCATTTATAGTAAGATGAAGCGGCTAAAAAATACCTTCAAGGAAGAAGCAGTTCCCCTTTCCACCTTACAACAGGACGTCCAGATATTTTTACTCTATAGTAAGTCCCAGATTCCAGACTACCTGTACTCGTCTTTTTCCTACAGGAAGACAAAAAAAAAAAAAAAAAATCAACCTTCAAAGAAGCCAAACAAGATTTCTTTTTTTCTTCAGAGAAAGCAAGAAACAGGACATCTCTGCTCCAACTTGCCACTGCAAACATGATCAGACTGCTGTGTAAGCTACTTTCAGGATTTGACAACTGGAAGGAGAGGAATGAAGGCGGGGCAGAGTCGAAGGAAGGGGAAAATGGGTTCCTCGAATTACCTGCAGTGCCCTGGGCAAGTCACTTTGCTCGGGCGTTTACGGAGAATCCTTTGGTTGAACAACTAATACCACTAAAAAAAAAAAAAAAAAAATCAACTATGCTAGCTCATTTTTATTGGTTTTCCTTTCTTAAAATAGCAGATATTTAACACATTCTGAAAGCAGTACTTGACTAAGCAAAGGGCTTGCATAAACCAAGTCTTAAAAGAGTTACTGAGACCCAGTCATGGTCTCGAATCAACTGATCTAACGCATCACCGAGTTTCAGTGACAACCGAGGCCAAAACCAGGATTCATAATTTGAGGAGAAGGCTGCTTTACCAAGGACCAGATTTTTAAATATGCAAAAATGAGGGAATTTAGGGTACTGACAAAAGGTTTCTTGTATTGCTTATAGTTAAATTTTTATGAATAAAATGGAAGGAATGCTTTACTTACTCCAGCATCCTAAAATAACGAAGTGATAGAAGTATTTTAAATTTAGCCCATGATATCCATAAATGTTTTGCCCAACAGTTTCAACCTTGCCTGTCAAATCATATCTTTAAGTTTTTAATTCCCATCAGTTAACATACTCAAATCAAGTCCTTTTTTTTTTTTTTTTTTTTTGGAGAGAGAGCGAGCAAGCACAAGCAGGGGGAGCACCAGAGGGAGAGGGACAAGCAGGTTCCCTGCCAAGCAGGGAGCCCGATGCCAGGATCCCGGGATCATGACCTAAGCCAAAGGTAGAAGCTTAACTGACTGAGCCACCCAGGTGCCCCTTAAATCAAGACTTTAGATAACCACAGAGAAGCCCTGGGCTTGGTCTACATTGCCTTGAAACCTCAGACAGCTTCAAAGGATTTTCCAAATGTATATTAACAAAAAGTAGAATGGGTTATCTAGAACGTGAGCTCAGTGACCAGAAGTGTTGGAACAGCTGCCAGAGAGTAGGTCAACTGAAACAAACAAGTCTTGTCCACTGGCGAGAGGATCTACTAAACTTAGGACTCCTCCATCTCTAGCAGGTTATAAATAGAACATACTCAGAGATATTTCTGGAAAGTAAAAAAAAAAAAAATTAGATACTAATAAATGAATTCTGAAAGAAAGGCTATATTCCAGGTTGCTCCAAAATTCATAAATCACTCTCCATCTATCTACTGCCAAACCAGAAGGCTGTAACTTACCACGATCCCCATTCACATTCACACACCTAAATCACTAACTCTCAGTGGTATTCCATACAGTTGATCACACCTTCCTAATCCACGGGCTTTTTTCATGAATCTCCCAAAAGCAGTTCACTCTGCTTGCTTTCCTCTATGTTACTGGCCTCCCTCACTCTCCTTTGCTGACCTCTCTTTCCTCCTGAAGCCCCATACTCAGTACCTCGGTAATCCTGTCCAATTCCATGACTTTAAATATCATAACCTAGGGGCATCTCCTATTTTCACCTCCAATTCCTACCCTCCAGACTGATATTTCCAACTACCTACTTGACTTCTTCACTTAAATTTCTAACATGCATCAGAGACATAATACGCCAAAAGTGAAGTTCCTGATTTCTACCCAAGAATTTGTTCCTTCCCCAATACTCTCCATTTTGGTAAATGGCACCACTTCCATTCCACCTAGTTTTTCTCACCAAAAAAAATCTTCTTGTCATGCTTTACTCTTCTCCTCTCATCAGCAAATCCTCTTAGTTCTTTCTTAGAAACATACAGCCACTGACCACTATTCATCACCTCCAAAGTAAATAATATCATCATCTCTTGCCAGGATATTACAATGGGAACTGGCTCCCCATTTCTAGTACTAAATGTATTTTTCAGATATTTTAGATTCCAATGACTTTGAAGAAACTACTCCTTCCTTCCTTCCATTTATGGAAGAAAATCTATAAAGATGGTCACCAGCAATTCCTTCCTCTGTACATTCACGCCACTCTACCATCAAGAGATGGAGACTATTTCCATATGCCCCCTGAATCCGTGCTGGCCTTGTAACTCGCCCTGATCGACAGCATGGATGGGATAATGTGTGAATCCTGGGCCTAGCCTTTAAGAGGTCTAGCACTGTCTACTTACTCTCACTTGGTAGCCAAGGGCTACTACGGAGCGCTGAGACACCATGCGGAGAAAACTCATGTGGAATGGCACGAAGAGGCCAGCCATGTGAATGAAGCCATCTAGGACCTTTTAGACCAGTTCAGCAAAGGACCCAGAATGACACCACGTGGAACAGAACCAACCACCAAGCAGACCCACAGAATAGTGAGGAAGAGTAAATTGTTTTGAGCCACTAGGTTTTGGGGTAGTTGATTATAAAGCAAGAGCTAACTGAAACACCATGATAACAATGGACTCAACAACTAAGTGATAATGCCAGCTATTCTAAAGACTTAGACCTCTCAACTTGTAGCTCCACTTGGTGTGCCTGCCTGGCTCAGCCAGTGGAGCATGAAACTCTCGATCTCACGGTAGTGAGTTTGAGCCCCACACTGGGATTACTTACAAATAACATCTCCAAAAAACAAACCAAAAAACCCCTTATAGTTCCACTAGATTCCTCAAAGAATATATCTAAAATAATTTCAAACTACCTCCTAATCAAGTTAAATGGTCTCAGGATAATTCTCTAAAATGCATAATTTATGTACAATGTATTCCCCTTCAGGGCAACAAAATCCACATACTGTATTAATATTTATAACTGTTTATTTACCAATACTTGCCAAACAGCAATTTCAGACCATGATAAATTACACCCTCACTTTTAATGCAGGACTGAAAAATGTATTTGCCACCAGCTTTCAAGCAAAACCCTGCAGACCAAGCCAGTTTTTTAAACATCAGATTTATGGGGCAGAGTTCCTAACTAAAAGGGCCAATCCCAACCCTTGGTCACCGCTACCACACTGCCACCTCCTGTCTTGTGACTCTAGAAGCTTGAATCAGAGGCAACAGTCAATAAAGGAAACTTGGCTAAGAATAGCACAGCCGTTCTCCATCCTCCCAGAAGCAACCAACCACCTAAATAAATCATACCATAATAACGGATAAATCATACAATTCAAAAATTAGTTACTGCTAGGAAAGTTGACATCTGAACACTGCTAAAGACAATTACAACGGAGCCACTTCAAATATAAATCCAGATGGCTCAACAACTTCACTTTAATAGACAAACCCAAGACCTATATAACACCACATTCACTGCAATGGTATGGCTCATAAAAGGATTTCAAAGTATGACAAAGATCATTTCCCTCTTGCTGACTGCCCGAAAGAGGTACACGTGTAAAAGCAGCTGAGCCGTCATACTGCAGAAAATACGAGTTCTGTACAGGGAAGACCCCACGTCTCTCTAATTCCAAAAGGTATTTTTAAGCCTCAGCCGGTAATTCATTTCAAGCAGAATGGCAGAACTCAGAACAAAATATGCCCCGTTAGTTTATTATAGTGGCATTTGGCGTGAACAGAGAATGTAAGTGATCACACAAATCAAAAGGAAAACCAGAAACAGAAGCCAAGATTCTCAATTCCCACTGGCTCCAGGCACATGTCATGTTCCCATGTCTTCCTTGTTACTGTGGACAGCCCCACAGAAGCGACTTATCAACATTCATTTATATATATACTTTAATTCTAATAATGCCAAAGTTAAGAAATCTTTTACTATCTCTCAAACTGTACTGAGAAAACAACATGAAATCAAGAAAAATCTTGTTGGCTGCAATCACTTAGGCAGTCGTGCATTACTGACCTTAAACTGAGCCCTCCAAAGACAGTGCTTATGATTCTGTACCAGCCATTAAAGTTTCCTAACAGACAGAACCTCAAGTCTCTGTATGTGTGAGAAATCTAATTCACAAGATTCACCTGTCCCAAACTGATGAGCAAGGAGCAGCACAGCTATTCATGCCTATGTTTAAATGTTCAGCATTAAAAACAGCTCTTATTGGCCTGGGACAACAGGATCATTTGCCCTGGCTAATGGACACATTGCTGGTTGTGTGAAATCATATTCCATACACACAGCTGTTAAAATGCAGCACTTTTAAATAGACATTTAAAGTAAGATACATTTAAAACCTCAGTAACTTTTATACATGCTATGTCTATCTAATTTACACATTAAGCACAAGATTCTAATATAGAAATAAGTTGTTCACTTAATTTTTTTTTTAAGGAAACAAAGAACAAAATCATGTGAGCTTAGACACCAGTCTGTTTTAATGGATCCTTCCTGGAAAAATATTAACTACAACATCCTACCATTTTGTTTATCCTTCATTGAAATATATTTGGCTTCATATAAGCTTAATCAATGCTGACAACTAAATTATGAGCAAGTTTAAGCCATAAAAAACCAAAAATGTGAAAAATTTTCATAACTTAAAGAGTCATGGAAAACAAGCTAAAACCACCATCCTGTCAGTTCCCCAGTGTCAGCGACTTTCCCATTCCCTCTCCCATGCCCAACAGCCCACAACATAATAAAAAAGGAAATCAGTGCTATTTACATAATCACATAGGGGCACGTAGGCAGTCCCACAAGATACCAGCGGCTCTTCCAATCAAACTGGGCTACAGTCTTCAAAGGTCACAACAATTTTCACAGCCACCCTTGCCCCCAAGGCAGAGTGGGGAACGGGGGGGTTTAAGCTATACTTCAGAGTGAAGCCAAGTATTCCTGCACTGTCTCCTTTACCTTAGGAACAGAAAGTGCAACACTATCACAGATATTCAGTGTGATCTTCTCTTCATTCTGGACGCTCTGTTAAAAGTGTGCTATAATCTTCCCCAACTGAGGGGTATCTGAATGCAGAAAAGCAACATTCCTTCCACATTCCCCTGAGACTTCAGTAATTCAGGAGCTAAGCGTGGTCAGAACCAAACTCCACAGTTCCCCTTCCTGAAAGGTTCTGTGCCCAGCTGAGCTCCAGTCACAGTTGGGCCAGCATACCAAGCATCAAATCACCTCCTGGGCCTGCTCCCCTATTTATTTGCTGCAAGCCCATTCATCCATCTCAGAGTGCTGCCATAAGCATTCTTCAGCACCAAGCTCCCAACATGCCTTGCACAGCAGGTATAAAGGTCACTGCTGCACATGTGGGTGTGCCTGCCTCAGATGCCCACATGATGATGGGATGGAATGCAATGACTGCAAAGCACAAAAGAACTCCACCCAGAAGTCCAGCAGGCTCACTTGGCAAGGACTGGTCTGCAGCATTCAACTTCACTATCACCAATACCACTTCTTGACCTTTCTATAGGAGCTAGGCATGGATCACCCATGTGTCTTCTCAGCCCCCTTCCAAAGCCTATTCAGAGAGTGGAACAGTCAAGGGAAACTGCATCACAGTTCCAAGGTTCAGTTAAAACAAAATTGTAATATAGATTTCCAGCAAATTTCCCTGGGCAGAGAAAGAAACCTCTACTTTTCTTTTTTGCCATTTCAATCCTAGAAAAGGACTTAATTGTTCTCCCTATGGGTAGAAAGTTGTCTCCAATGTCCTCATTCCTATTTGCTAGTAACATTTAATATCCTGAGCATTTTAACGTAAGCAAAATCAGCCTGAAATTTTAATCTACATTGTTAAAACGAAAAAGCTTCCATTGATAAAGACTTGCTGCCCCTGGTGGCACGGTACCTTATATGCTTTCCTCAAACAAACTCCTGTTCCTTACAAAGTAACAAGTAAGTATGTTTTTAGGTTGGGCAAAAGCCTTTAAGAATAAAACAGGCTGTTACCAGATGTTTTTAATTTCATTCCCTACACATGGGGGGAAATTCACACCAGGCTGGAAAAGAAAATCAGGAGAGCAGAGCAAAATAATCTCCATTTTCATGCAGGTCCATAAATTGTATATGAAAAATGCCAGACATTTAATGTTTAAATTTAGAAACTCTCAAACGTTAAAATGCCAGTCCTTCCACACAACCATTTGCCTCTTTTTAATCCAGCATTTGAAGAAAATTAGGACACACAGGCTAAACATGAAACCAATTAGAATTTGCAGAATGTACTTACATCCCCCCCCCCCCC